>NW_010174082.1:0-1372 GCF_000695765.1 Mesitornis unicolor
AACTCCTGAGATTCTGTGATTCTGTGATGGTTGAAGGAACAAAATCTGATTCTCAAAACAAAGTTCCTAGAAATTGTGCAAAGGTCAGTTTTTTCCTTCACTAGTTACTTTATTTTGTGTTTCCTACAGTCCTTAAGATTTTAGTTCAGAAGTATCAAACAAGTTCCCTGTTATTTTGTACTTCCAAAGGTTCAGCTTGCTACATTCCCACGAGCTATGCTTCTGATTTGATCCCAGATCTTGCTATCATTAGTAAGGACACAAGTGTTTCAACTATGAAATGGTCTGCCAGTTTGCAACCACATCTTAGCAGAGGCCAAAACTGGGGTTTGACCGGTAAAAAGGCTTTTTTATTACTATTTTCTAACACAAGGTGTACTTCAGAATAGAAGCCTGTCCTAGCCTCTTCAAGATGACTTATTCTAGTGAAGTAAACTCCTGAAGTCACCGGCGCCTAGGTCAGCCCTCCACTATGGTTTTGACATGCAGATGCTGTCCAAGAGCCTCTGTGCAATGGGGAGAAGCAACGCAGCTGCCAAGAGCTGAAGAGAGTGAAACATAGTTTCTGGACCTCCAGGCTGTTTTCTTTTAACTGCACATTACTGAGTTTTGAGTCACTGTAAAATATGTAAATAAGTGTGTGTAAAACTCACACTTACTCTAATGGGATTAAGATTTCACTGATAATGAATGCCAAGTATCATAAATAAATACACTCTTCTAAAGTTTCCCATCAACTCATCAGCACAGGAGGTTTAAGCAGCTCAGATAAATATTCAAATGACACTGGCTGGCTGAAATCTAAATGTTAATTCTCTGCAGGGAAAATATGTAATAGGTTAAGTTCATACACTTGTCTTTAGATTGAATTAGATACAATATCATGATGAGGTGATATATAGCAATTGAAACTCCACTCCTGTGGGAGGCAAGGATAACAAAGATTGATGAAGTAGCATGGTATTAAGCATTAATCAAGGTTAATAAAACTGATTTCACTGCACAGATACAAATGATAAAGGAATTTAGGTGGAACATGTTTTCTCTTCATTAGAGCTCACATTAATCTCTGCATTTTTTTTTTGAAAAAAAAAGCAATGGATATCAATAAAATAACTATATAAAAATGAACCAGAAGTAACTGTTCAGTGAACTTTCAAAGAATACTTTGCACAGTATTTATGTTTGACAGATCACCAGACAGCTACAGCCATCAACAAACACTGAGAAGCTGCCAACATCAAACTTAGAGAATTAATCAAGTGTATTGGGTTTTTCTGTGAGGGGATTTTTGGTTGTGTCTTTGGTAACGGGAGAAGGGCTATGGAGATGGCCCTTTAAGAAGCTACCTGAAAAGCTCCCCCTCTTTCCC
>NW_010174082.1:1483-34441 GCF_000695765.1 Mesitornis unicolor
GGCTTTGCCCAGCCACGACCACAACTTGGGCATCCCGAAAAAAAGAGAGAGAGAGCCAGGATCTCCATAATCATCAGAAGAGACCTGCAGCGGAGAAAGGAGTGGGGCCTGAGGAGAACAACTTTGGATAACACCAAGGTCGGTTGAAGGAAAGAAAGGAGAGGAAGGAGGAGGAGGATGCAGAACCCAGGTTTCTCCTTTGCAACCCATGGCAAGAGCCAGGTCGACTGGCCTGCAGCCCGTAGAGCTCAGCGGTGGGGCAGGGCCACCTGAGCAGTGGCTGCCTCTGAAGAAGCCGTGACACTGGGCAGTGCGTGCTGGAGCAGTTCCTGTGTGAGGGACCTGTGACCACGGGCAGACCCAGATTGGACTTATGAGGACATTTTCCCCTATGGAAAGGGGGCTAAGTGGAAGCAGAGAGATACATTGAGCTGAGGGTTTTTTTTCTACTCCTGAGGGGCACATGGCATGAAAACTGACTGCAACACCCCACTCCCATCCCCCTGCATCTCAAGGCAAAAAGGAAGGGGGAAGGTGAAGAAACCGGGAACAAAAGCTGAGCCCAAGAAGAAGGGAGGGGTGGGGGGAAGATGTTTTGACTTTAAGATCTGGTTGTATCTCTCATTGTTTCTACTCTGATGTTGGTAACAAATTAAAATTGTTTTGGTTTTATTCCTTATGGTGAGTCTGTGTTTTGCCTGTTTTGCCTAAGTGGTGAGAAGCCCTCCCAGTCCTGATTTTGAGTAACTCTTTTTGGGGGATCATGGTGCTCAGTTATGCACTGGGCTTAAATCACAACATCAGCCTAAATGCACCAAACTCTGTTTTTTGAAGGTTTATTAACCTTTCAATAAATTCATTTGAAACTGGAAATCCCATTTGTTTTGATCCTTTCTGTGTCATGCTCCCAGACAAATGTAAAACTCCACCCTTTAAAGGCAGGTTTACTATACAGCTCTGCACCATGAAGTTAGTTGCAAAAATTTCACTCTACTATGTGTCAATGCAATAGTCACAACAGTATTTGATTCTGGATAGTCCAACTATTCCTCAATGAGTCTGCACGTCAGGGAGGTTGAACATGGTCTGCATCTTATAGCATCAATCCTTCACTCTGTCTTTTCTACTTACTTGACTTTTTCTAGAGCTATGTAAGTTTCCTCAGTGAAGTAGATAATCACAAACAGAGTTAATATCCTCTGTTATGTCTCATTGTGTATATTTATCATGTGGTGTCCTATGTTCCTCCTGCCTCAAAAAAACCCCAAAAAAAACCAAAATTAAAAACCTCTGAGAACCTAACTCGTACATAAATCTAATTTGCTGAATTGAAAGTCTGTCATGCGAGGACTCATCAAACAAAGCTCATCTCACTGAAGTCAGTAGGAGTGTGTCCTGCACTGCAACAAGAAACTCATAAGGGGCATTTTAAGTTTGCGCAGGAAACATTGCTTTCTGTTGATTAAAGGCTGGGTTTACCTTAAGGCAGGGCTATCTGCAGGTAGACTGTACTCAGTCTGATAAGGCTCCAGCTGCACAATGGCTCTTGCATTGCTGAAGAACCTCCCATCTTTCTGTTTTTTTTTCCTGTGAACTGTCCAACTGCAGTTGCAGGGCACTGTTGCTGCATTTTATGGATAGAAACACTAGAGATGGCATCTTGCTTCCTACTGATCAGACATTAGTAAAATTACCAGATTTCCATCAAATCACTCTGTGCCCTCAGTTAAAGTTAATTGCAAACTCTTGTCCAAGAATGCAGATTATACCCCAATGATATCATAATGAACTTGTAATGGCATCTAAAATTAATAATAATATATCATGTTCACTGCCAGAAAATTGTAATATTACCATGGTAACAGTTAGAGGTCTTCTCAGAACCACTAATTGCTTTACTTACTTGGTTTATTTTCTATTCTTTTGAATTTAATATTTTTTTAAATTTTTCAGCACCTTGTATACAGATCCTGAGTTCTGATTGAAGTGCAAAAAATTCATTTCTGCATGTGCAGTCATTGAGAAGCTCCTCTTTTTATTTCGGATGAAATCTTATCTCCATATCAGTCAGTGACAAAATTAATGTTAAATTTATTATGACTTTGAATTTCAGTGCTAGTCAAATTGTGCACAGAATCCTGGCCTTTCTGAGGAATAGAGTAAGCTACAGAGCTAAAAGTGATGACTGACAAGACTTTGGATGGGGGAAAAATACCAAAGTGTAAAATATCAGAAAGCAAATGCAGTTCTTTGGAGATTTATTTGTGTATAAAACTATATAGCCCAGAATTTATTTCAATACTTGTACCTCAATGTCGGTTAGTTATCCTACAAAAAATGAAAACTTTTGGATGCTTCTCAAATGAAGAGGGAATGTTCCAACATTCTATTTCAGCCAATTTGGTCTGGGTCTCTTGGAGGTACAGAGGTTGTCCAAGACTAAAATCTGTTTGCACTGAAGCAGTATTCATGTTAATGAAAATCAACCCAATCAGCCCACTAGAAAATGTTACCTTAAAAATGTAGACAGTTCGGTAGTATGAATTTCAATAATGGCAAAATAACACTGAAAAACTTCCCTTAAGAAAAATTATGTTAGATCTCATTAGTAAAGACTCTGTTAAGGAGCATCTCCATGGTGTAAGCACTATATAATCTTTATTACTAGATGTGAGAACAACTTCAGCTGAAAAGTTACTCTGAAAGATGCTGCAACTCCAAGTAGCTTGGATGGATGAGCGTATCAGAAATTTAGGACCTGTGTGCTTCAAGCTCTCTCTTATTTTCAATAAATTTGATAGAAACAGAAAGCAGTTTCACCTTTCACTAATCTTCTACAATGTTTCTTTCCCTGTCCTGCAACTTCAGGCAGTGAGCCTTCTGCTGGTTTCTGTATATCATTCAAATTTCTGCACACAATTTCAGATGAACTCTTAAAGATCATACCTTTCATCAACTACTGCATCATCACACATGTTATTTCAGTGATTAAGTACCCTTATGAACCAGCACATGTTACTAAAAACCACTAGAGCATTTTAAAAGTAAGTGATTTAAAGAAAAGCTGTATTAAGATAGCCACTCAGCAAAGGCTTTTAGTAATTTAATTTAGATATTTCCTTATTTTGCATGTTACTGAGTTACAGAAGTCAAATTCAGTTTGAGAACAAGTTATAATGTAAGTAAAGTGATAAAGTAGTAATGAAAACAAAGCATTCCGAGTCACAATATGTAATAGCATTTTATCAGGTGGTTAGAGAGACCTATGAATTTTATTACAAGTTATGTTCCTAACCATCGTTTATCTTTAGAAGTGAGGTGGGCTTGTTTCATTATTCTCTTCTCTTTTTTTAAGGCATTCTCAGTTGGTTGTTTTTTTTATTGACATATACAACAGATACAGTAACTCTTCTGATTTCATATCTAGTACTTCTTTTTTTTTTCTGTAACTTCTAGGAAAGTCCTATGTTGCTTTCAATGAGCCTCAAACTTCTTAATTAGACTCAGAAAATGCTTCAGGCCTGATTGATTAGGATTTTCACCTTTACAACAGTGTTGTGATTTGATAACGATAGAGTTAATTGATGCAGAAACAAGAAATGGAAATTAGCCCATTAGATGCTGACATCTGGCAAAGGAAAGTTACCTTTTGTACCTGTCAAATATTTAGCTTCTCCTCTCATTCTCATTAGATGGCCAACATTTCCTTTTGCTGAAATTTTTGTAAGGAAAATATCAAATAAGTAACTTCCATGTTTTACAGCTCTGTATTACCCTCAAATTATTTTTAAAATTGTATATTATTCAATTAAGTATTAATTAAAAAGTAGCTACTGTGAGATAGTGTGGTTCATTGGACAGATGAGACAGGGAGTGAGAGAAGAACATATAAAAAATAAATGAAACATATGAAGCATCCCTCAAAGTACACATGGAATCAAAAAGCATGATAAATAAAGGCATGTGAGAAAACTAAGCAAATTCAAAGTAGTCTTCTAAAGCTACGACCACACACTGTGTTAGACATGTGAAAGCAAGAAGGACAGTAAGTAGAATTAGAGAAAAAGAAACAGTTTATGAAGGGACTCAGTTTGAAGTCTAGAAGGTGTTGCTTAGGGATTAGTACTTATTTGTGATTGGAAATATGTTAAAGAAACTAATATTTGACATTGTCCTCTCCACTTCATCTCATATATTTCTGCCTGTTGGTTCATATACCTGCAGCAGACTTCCTTTTAGCCTTGGAAAGACTAATTAATGCAAATGCTTCAAAAAAGAGCATACATCACTGAACCCTTCAATAAGATTACCCCTCTACAGAAGAGGTTTCTTAGCTTTTCTCTCCTCACAATCATACACAACATCCTGGACATCCAGCAACCTAGACCACCTCAATAGTGTGTATGGAGATTAAGAATATATATTTAATTGATAAATAAAAATCACAGAATGTTATGACTAAGCTGGCTAGTGTTAAACATCAGTATAACCAGTGAGTTCTGCCTATCTTCCTTCCAGTGGAAGGGCAGGTCTCTTCTTGGCCCACAAATTTACACAGAGTTGTAAGATTCTACCTTTCTTCAAGTTAAATAAAAACTAGCAAATAGGTCCCAACGTTTTTGGAAAGAGAGGGGAAAATAATGAAACAGGTGGATGGATGAATGGAGGTCCTGCCAGCAGTCCCACAATAAATATTACTCCATTAGGAAATCAGGTTAAAAACCGAAAGGACACATAAAGTTTTAGGGGGAGAAATCTCCTGTGTTTTCCTGCACCTGATTGAAGGTTGCATTGCTTACTTTGCTGAATGAATGGGGAATCTGGAGCTTAAGAGGAAGAAACACTCCTCACACACAGAGTTATCAGTCAGAATAACCTTAATGCTGAGTATGGCATTTTTTTCTTTACAGCTGCAATTTCTATTCCTGTTGGGTTAATTTGTTGTTTGGAAATGTTTTTTGCATGAACGAGCATTTTGCTAGTAGAGAATGATTGTACCCTAGAGCTCTGCCTGTCTGCATTTCATCATGTTATGTAACTACTTCATGTCTATAAAAGCTATCTTTTCATGCGGTGTATACATACCTCTCACCCTGAGGACACAGCTTCCTCACTGCTGACAGCTTTTTACCATTTGCACCACGTTTCCTTCGCCCTTCTCCATTTAAGCTGGGAATAAGACCTACCTTTTCCTTCTAGGCTTGTTGTCCTTTCTGATGGTGAACAGGCCTACTTGGAAAATTTCCTTGAATTCATTTAGTAGTTTTATTGCTTCTGCCACCTTATTAAGAGAGAAAGATTTTCTTGGCAAGACACGTACTTTCAGGACAAGAGTTGAGTCATGAAGTTAATGAGCAAAGACAGCATTAACTCCAGCACTTGATATAAGGCATTACAAATAAAACAACAGTCATTCTTCAAAACTTCTAGCAAATGTAGAAAAATTTTATCTTTCCTTCTTTCAAATTTAGAAGCCATCCAGCAGGAAAAGTGGATGTAAAAAGTTAATAAAATCTACCATTCCAAAGCACATGGAGATGCATATTCATTAAGAAAACGGCATTGCCTGAAACATGCTAGAAACTAAACTATGATTCACTTGACAGTACTGTCTCACAAATACATAAAGACAGTTAATTAATGGATTTAGTTGTTTGGTTTCAGGACATTTTTAACCACTAACTATTTGCTAATAACTCAGTGCTGGAAGAGATCACGTTGCCGTGATATTCTAGTTATGAAGAATATTTCCAATATGCTACCCTTTATGTGAAATCAAAACTATTACTCTGCTTTCCCTAGACTAAACCTTGGTATTCAGCCACAAAATAGAAACATGACCCAAAATTAAATCTTAAAATTTATTAGGCTGGCAACTTCCTATTCATGAGGACAACTTTTATGGAGAGAATGAGAGGGAGCACACAAGCCATGTGACAGCACCTGGGGCTATTACCACAGTCAGGTTCTTTTCAGCCAAGAGAGGAGAACATGGAAGAGAAAAAATATTCATCTATGAGTTTAATTCATGTGTGGTAGTTTTTTCTTCGCAGATGGGTGGCGTTTGGATGAGAAAAGTAGTTTGCAGTAGCAGACTGTAAATATATGGCTGATGTAGCCTCTCCTTTTGGATGCTGGAGGGGCAGTGCAGTTTTAAGAGATTCTCACAGGTGGAGTTAGGAAGAAAGTTGCTTTCAACCCCAGGGATCTGGGAAACCTGAGACACAGATCTGGCTCCTCCACTTGAGCTCTTTTCAGGGGATAGAGCAGGGATACAGACTGATGTTTTTCCATGCCTTTTGCAGTTTCTCATTGAGACAGGAAACGTACTCATTTCCCTCCTTCCCCTTGACAGCCATAGCTGGGTCACAGTCTGAGGAAAATGTGTCAAGCTGTGAAGACAGCCACTTATATGAGATTTTGTCTATGCGGGGCAAAAATATGAGCTTTATGTATTTCATAAGGGGGTAAAAATCAGATGCTTTCTGAAGCTTCTTTGTGAAGAACTCCAAAATTTGTTGGATGAACTAGAAATCTTGTAACACTATGTCTCCACAAAAAAGCTCCATCATGAAAATCATGAAAGCACAATCTATGTGTAAATAGTCTATGAGAAAACACAAGCTTAGAGGGAAGGGGTTGATGGAAATGGAGGCAGGCATACCACAGCTAGATAATCTGTCAAACTAGATTAGGACTGTAGCTAGTCCAACAACATGCCTGCAGGAATAATTAGTATCGGTGGCCTCCCATATCTCCCCCTAGAGCCATCCCTAAAAGATACCTCTTGGCAATGCGCAAGAGCTCAAGTTTGTCCTGGATCCTGTCATTATTTTTTAAGATATTAATTTGCAAAGAACTCTTCCAAGAGGCTCCTCATGTCATGCAGGCACCACAGCCCAATGAATGCCAAGACCTCTCTCTTGGGGCTCTGTGCAGAGGAGATGGCACCTCTCCACACTCCCGGAGTAGTGCCAGGGGATGGGGAAGAGGAGTCCATGCAACACTTGGCAACCAGCAATTCTTCTATGAAATGCAAGGAGACATTACACAGGCTGTCTGGGTCTCCCTTTCCCACCTGCTGGATGTCTGGATGCTTTGTCCCCTCACAACCACTGCTGAGCACAGGTGGCTGTGCCACTTGACGGGAGTTGGGTCAGTGTGAGGTCACTGTTGTCACCAGGATATTCCAGGCGTGGATGAGGAGGGAGCTGGAGCCCAGAGCATACGAGGGGAGATGGAGAGTGGTCCCCGGGCCCAAGAGACAGGAGAAGGGCACAGGGGAGCCATCCACGGTAAATGAGGTCTCAGCTCCACCAACCCTCCTCCTTCTCCCACAGTAGGACATCTTTCAGGCCACAGGCCTCCAGCTTCCAGAACATCCATATTTGGCCATGTGCATTGCCATCACAGTGGCCTCCTGATCCCTCCCGAATTTTTTTTCTAATCCAGTTTATAACATCAGGAAATGACTTCTGGAACAATAGTCCCATAATGCTGGTCTGTGCCCTCTGATAACCTTTCTAGATAAAACTAAAGAAGGTCATTATCCCCTTTCTAATACTTGCCTGTGAAAATAAACTTTTGAGGCATTAGATTTGGACTCATGCATAATCTAATGGGATTAATGTGCTGTACTGTGACTGCATTAGTGAATGTGGCACAAAGGGAAATGCATGCTGAAATCTTGTGAACTATCAGTCAGATTTATTCAGGGTTCTCACTTCTGTTGCACTGTCTGAAATTGTCATGCTTCACTCAGGCATGGAAAATCCTAGAGAGCTATGCTGTAATGTTTTGAATAGCTGACACTAGTAATGGCCTTCAATATAATGGAATGAGGTAAAGGACTCACAGTACTCTGTAATGCTTTGGTATTGCTCTGCATCTCATTTAACTACAGCTAGCCACCCTATTTACAGTAAGTATTACACTGTTGGCTCTTGACAAGAGCATCTCTGAAGAGCCAATTTGCAAGTCTGTAAGCTTTTGCCATACATTAGCAGGGAATATGTAAAGTTCAGAGGTTTGTACACAGAGAGCCTTTCTCTAAAAACACCTCGGATTGCATTGCTATTTCTCTTTTTATTTTATTAGATGGAATAAACAGAAGTGCCTATTTATGAACTCGAATGAACTAGAACTACATTTTTCCCCCTACAATAAATAAATAGTATCCCAACACAGATCATTAAATCTCTCAGATAAACAATGCTTATCACATCTGATCATTGAATCTCAAGCATGATTCAAAACATGAAAGTCTTGATGGAAGATTCCTACTTCAGAAACTCCACTTTTAGTCAAATTTCAGTGTAAATCTGAATTACTTCTTGTAAAATCAGCAAGTCTGAGAAGGGTTTAGGACTGAAGTCAAATTAGCTTTTTATGAACAGCCTTTACAGCTGCAAAGTTAGAATCCAGGTTTGACTGTCAAAAATGCGATAAATCTAGTATTTTGATATTACTGGTAAAAAACATATTGCCTAGGTTTTAACTGTTATGACTCATGCCTGAATTCTGTATTACAGTCCTGTTGCTCAGCATGTTGTAAGCATCAAAGGCATGCTTATGATGTATATTTTTCTTTTTCTCCTAATTAAAATCCACACATTAAATTGGATTCTTTCTCTTTTTAGTCAAGTGCTATGCAGTCTGTGATCACAGATTTCCATTTCTTTTATACTTAAACATTTTGCTTGGTTTGTTTGCCAATTAACTTTATGCATTTAGTAGAATGGAATGGAATGGAATGGAATGGAATGGAATGGAACAACTGAGATTATCTCTTGTATTAATTGTTCATTCTTGCATCATGTTTCTTTCATTTCTGCATTTCTAAAGGAAGCTGTAATAAATGTCCTTTTTGTTCTTATTAATTTCTTAAGCCTTTAAATACAGTCATTATATTATCTAAGATAATAATAACTTCTTTTATATCACTTAACCATTGGTGCTCTGCTAGGATTCCATAGTTTTAAACAATACACAGCAAAATTAAATCAATAACCTAACCATGGAATGCTCATGAAATATCAATATAAGAGCTACTAGAAGCTGAATACAATAAGAAGAATGTGATAAATAATCTTGAGAATATATGACAAGACTGTTTGGGGCAGGGAAGATGATTCATCAAAGTTTTATGAAATGTCTCGCTTCTTCACTTGGCATCATGATCAAATCAACACTTAAAAAATGGGGATTTTTCAAATATTTTAATCTCCTCATCAAGTCACAGCTACCCTTTTTGAAGGATTAATATTTTCCAAAGACTAATACTTAAATTCTTAAATACCTAAAGGCTCAATAAGAAAGTGCAACAGTTTTAATTATGATACTCATTTAAGATGTAAGAAGACCAGGTTTAAATCCTGCCTCTATCCAGAGTAGATACCACAGACTCAAACTTACTTATTCCATATGCCAAGTAAATGTATATGCCATTCAAGTGGTTTTCTCCTTAAGTGTTGACAACACACTACACCCCAAATCTTAGAAACCTTTCTCTGTCAAATGTTTATATTCTTGCAGAGTAAGTTTTTCATGCAATAACTCAGCATTCAATGAAAAAAGTGGCTAGAATTTCCAAATAGAGGATTTTTAGCACTGTAAGTGGTCAAGGCTTGTTTTTTGTTTGTTTGTTTGTTTTTAAATGTCCCTTGATCCAACTCTGTGGTCATATGCATAGTGCCCCACAGTGACATGTTGGGTTCTGTTCTCAATAATGATTAAAAAAAATAGCTAATACTTAGTTGATTTGACTTTTTGTTGTACCCTGGATCTATTTTGGAAAGTTTTCATTCCTAGAGTGAATGTATACATGAGGTATATCTTTTCAGTTTCCAAAAGGCAATAGAACCATAGCTAGGGCAGTCACAGAGGTTTTAAAGCATTCTTTGAAGGTGAAAGGATTTTCCAGCTCATGAATGGAGCAGATACCTTAACAAACTTGAAACTGAAGATCACATTCCTTTGACTGGTTTTACTGTTATTATCAAAGCCTGAATCCTAAAATGTATTACAGAACATGCCTTTCATATGGACCTGAGAAATTTAAATAAATGATTGAATTTACAAACACACATGCATATCTTTAAAAATATTAAGGCAAAAAATGTTTTATGAATCTTTACCCAGATTACAACTAGTAGGACTTATTTGAAGGAAGATTTTTGAGGTATGTTTGCTTGTTTTTTGTTTCAAAAATTACTATCTCAAACTGAAAGTTTTTACTAAACTTACATCACATTGTCCTCTCACATGGAGAGTGAAATTTCTGGTCAAATGAGAAGACAGTTCTTCTTCTATCTGTATCATAGTAGAAAATACTTCTCAGTTATTCAAAATCCCAGGTAGGATCTGTGGTCAATGTGCTGTAGAATCGGCTTTGTATGTTGAGAGAAGTGTCAGTCTTAGAATAAAAGTTTCACTCGGTTCTCACTCAACAGACAGAGTATCCTAATGTCTTGGTGATCAGTTATTCTGCAGTGTGGAATTGTCTGTGGTTTGGTGGGGAAGAAAAATTGGAGAAGCCTCATTTATAGATTGATGTGGAGCCAAAACTAACACAGAAATTCTAAGACACTCGCAAGTGGAATTCAAGGCACTATTTGGCTTCGTTTGGCTTTTGTAGAGTAGAAATAATGGAAACAGAAAACAGACAAAAACCTGCCACATTTTCCTCAAGCAAAAGGAAAGAGATTCTCTAGCTTATGTGTCCTTACAAATCCCAGCCCTCCGTTTTGCACATTGACATACAAAGGCTACTTTACACTTTACAAAATGCTCCTCTAACAAACAATTAAATAGTCTTGTGTTTGTACTGTTGTTAATACTGTGGAAACAACGTAGACACAGACAAATTTCTTTCCCTGCAGCTTTCATTTCTACAGGTCATATGCTGGTGATTTAGCTTATCAAATGTTTCTGTGAAGATATTAAAAAATCCCAAAGACTGAGTAGTGGCCAGCCCAGTCTTAAATCATGACAAGTACTTTAGCATGTTTTTTTATATGTTATTTTCAAATGCCCCCAGGTTCCCCAATAGTCAGTATTCAGACTTCCTTGTCTCTATTAACATTCCTTGATGTGCCTTGGCATCATGACCTTGCAATGTTTTGTCTCATAATTTCCAACTTTTCTCTTTCTCAATCTTAATTGCCTCTATTCTGTGAGTTTTCTTGCACACCACTTCCTACAGCACTTGAGGCAGAACTGGCAGAGATGTCACTGCTACACAATAGGGGTTTCAGCTGCATCTAATTTGTTCCCTCATATACAGAAGTGTTTTCCAGAGGCACAGTTTCTGGTGATTATGTAAAAATATGACAAACATAACCACTTTCCAACACTAGAATAGATAACTTTTAATAATGAAATAATGAATCCCTGCATACAATGTAACATTTTACTTCTCTTTTCCAACTATAATGTTAAAAGCAATCAAGACTCAGCGGTTATTTTATACCTAAAATTTGAATCATGAGGTAATATTTGATGTTTTCTAAAGCCATGCTTTAGAATTCATGTATCTTGTTTGATGGCTGTCTATCTCCCAGTCATTTTGCTAACTCATATGAATGAAACAATTGGCCCATTGAACTAAAAAGAGTCATAACCTTTTCGCGAAATGCAGCATCTGCTGGGAAAAAAAAATCTTGGAAAACTATTAAATCTTAGCCATGTTCAAACCTTTGTTCCTCTAACTGCTTGGGTTATCACCATGACCTTTAAGAGTAAAATGACTTATTTTTTTGAGTCTTTTTTATTGCCTTTGCTTATCATTAAAGTAATGCTTTTTGTAGATATCTGCAGCAATTTGAAAACCAACAGAAATAATTTCTTTTTTCTCTTGTTTGTATTTACGGGAAAGAAGGTGTTGTTTTTTTCCCCACAGAGTTATTAAATCCAAAAAAGGAAAAGTAGGCTTCTTGTTTAGCAAAGACATGTACCAATTATATCCATACGCCTCTCTACAATTATTATTTTCATGTTTAATTCATAAATTATCACAATCAAAACTCCTGTTGCCACCAATAATAACACTATTCTTGACAATCCGTTGGATTTAAGAACATTGCTGAAATCTCATAAATAAATCAGGCTGCCAGGAAAGCTCCAAAGAGAAAATTAAAACTCTTCACATAGAGAACCTGCCATTTTAAAGTCAAAATGTGGATCAGGTATGAAAACTAACTCTCTTTCTCCCTACTTCCATTTTTAAAGGAAACAATGCAAATTTTTGTGGGATCCCATGTTCTGATACCTGATTCTTTTCTATCCACTTTAATTTTTCTTTTCTGTATCTAACCTGTTATGATTTTCATTATTATAGCCTGTATGTTCAGCTGTAGCACCACTTGAATCTTTTCTATAAAGTCTGTGGTACTGATCAGGAAATAAGATTTCTGTGATTCTCAGTAATGATGACCAACCAAAGCTCAGACTTATGTCAGATATATGAAAGCAGGACAGGACCCATAACCAGAATACTGAGTATTCCAGCTGAAGTGGTTTGTTAGGGATAACTTGTCAGACCTGGACACCAGGAAAACTGACAGGGTCTACATGAACTACTGAAGGGATTAGTTGAAGGCAAATGTTGTGTCAAGCTAAAGGTTGGAGAGCCTGGGGAATTAACCAGTAGGGCATATTTTCAGATGAAAAATAGGGCCAAAGACAGAGCCAGTACAGGGCTCTTGGACAGGAACTATAATAAAGGTCAGAGCTGGCACCTAAGGTAAGACCATTGCAGAGAAACCACAAGGAACAGGAATCTAGTGAAACCAAAGCATTCAAACTACATCATGAAAGTGGTAGAATTCCTTAAATTCTAGCTAAGAAGGGTAGAGAGCAATCTCCATGTTAAAAATTACTGTGGAAACAGACTGGCAGATTATTGTCAAGGTAGCCTAGACAGAGACTGACAATCATGGCTCTAAAGTCTTTACTTTCAAAAAAGTTAAGAGCAGCCATTCTGTTTTATTTTGAAATTATAATCTGCTGCTTCACTTCTTGTAAAGGGATGCAGATATTCCTTGCTATTCTGTGAGCACATACTCTCCTAATTACTTCCAGTTCCTAACACTGCTAAACAGTCTTCCTTGCACAGTCATTCCCTATGATGAAAAAGATCTCTTATTTTTCGTAGCACTTAAGGAGTTCAGACTTTCAGAAACCATCAACAAGAGTTATAAAAGGGCAAATAATAGAATAGATGAGGCTATAATAACTGCTGCAATTCCTACCTTCTGAAAGATGAGTAGAGACATTCTTCCTTTTTAATCAGATACAGTAAGGACACTTGTAGCTCTCCCAGAAAGTTCTGAAAAGCATATTAGACCAACACAAAATAATAAGCAGCAAAGCAATTGAATTTTGGTTGCCTATAGATTTTAATTTTTTACATCTTCTGCATGTATCACTGTGACAATTCTAGCTGTCTGAATACTTCCTAAGCTTTTCTGTATTATTAGCACCTCCCTGAGTTGACATGTGTCTGAGTCACATAGAAATCAGCTGGGGAAGAGGTGTTGTCATCAACTGGGAGATATATGTGCATTAATTAAAGAACTACTGTCTGTGTGCTGATCAGCAGGCCAAGCAGGTCAGGTAACTGTTGGTTTCACCATGTTGCCACTGTGTCATGAGGTTGCAGTGATACTAGTATCTCTCCTTTATCCACAGCCAATTTTTGGTGATCTGAAGGACTTCAGTGCCTTTGATCCCGGTTGAACTTGGCCAGCAGGCATAAATGTCCCTGCAGGAGAAGTGGAAGACTGAAAAGCCGGCAGTTTCTCAGTGCAATTTCATATGCTGCATTTCCTTAGAAACAGAGGCCAAAAGATATTCCAAACCTAACTCTTGAACATTGATCTTGTAAACAAAATTGTTTCTTAAGAGATTGAATGTAGCTTGTGGCTCTGCTGACTAAAAAGAATAACGTACATAGGAGGACTCTATATAAACACAAAAAACATATAAAGGACAGCAGTAACAGGTTGGAAGGTCCAGGGGGGAAAATATCTTCCTTCTTAATTTTTTAAAAACCTGTCACCATGAGAAGTGTGGTCACTGCGTTATATGGAGAAAATAAGCATATATATGTTTGCTAACAGAGGGTAAGTTGTACAGATGATTAGAAACAAAATACATAGACATAGAATTCTAAGAAGCAGACTTTAACCTCAGCTGCATACAAAGCTGCTGTCTTGGTTGAAGTGCACATGTGTTATTTCTCCTCTGACCCACCTGTCAGCTCCTTCCTCCCAGACCCACTGCCGAGTACCAGTACTCCATGCACACACTCCTCCTCTGTACTTAACACAACCTCAGGGTATTCAGCGTTATCTTGTCTCCATATATTTTAGACCTACTGATGGCAATTAAATCTGAAAGATATTAAATTTTTAAATTGTCACAAAACATTGCTATAGTCACACTCAGACACATGACAAAAAAGAGTCCTTATCACATATTTCCTTTTCACTACATTTAAATAACAATTGGGCATATACCTGTGTGTTTTAGTGTTCAGAGATGGGAAGGTGAAGAAGAAGAAGGAAAAATATCACTCATTGCTCCCATGCAAGGCAATACTAAAATATTCTGTCAGCATCGACATGGTGCCCACAAACAAAGCAGAGTACTACTTTGTTTTTCTCATACGGTTTCTGTGTTTGGTACACTCTGCAATTTCAGCCTCTTTTACTGTTTGAGCATCACATAAATATTAAAGACTAGCAATAAGAAAAAACATTAAAAACTTACTCTGGAAAGGGTCACTGAGAGCACATATTGCTCATTCAATTTGTTGAACTGAAGCAAGAATTTCATAGAACAGCCATTAAATCCCAGCTTATTGCTCTGATCCAATCAAATGGATACCAAGATTTTTGTCCTTAAAAGAAGAATGGTTGCCTAAGGTAAACTTCTACGTATGGTCCAATGTGAAGAGGTAGAGTTTGCAGGAAATCATACACTTCCCACTTGTTTCGTAAGTCGGTTTTAGAAGAAATGCTGCACTTTCCTAAAGAAAGCAAGGGAGAAAATCTCTTAAACCTCTTTCTTTCCTTGTAAGTTATACCTTGTTCTATCACCCTCATTACAGCAGTGTTAAAAGCAAGAAAAAACAACAAAACTGCTCTCCATAATATTATTGCTTCCAACATCTGCCTCACATTTGAGATGTCTGAAGAGCATGAAATATCTTTTGGAATTGGAAAATGGGACGAAAATTTTTAGCAGTTGAAAAACACCTCCTGAAATGTGGAATTATTAAAACAAAAACAAAAACAAAAAACCACAAAAACAAAACCAAAACCCAAAACTGGTGGGGTTTTTTCCATACTTCCCTTTTCCCCTGTTTAGCTTTCATAACCTGCTGTCTGTGTGTTAAAGTTTCATACAGATTGAAAGAAAAGCTGAGAGTTTCACTTCAGTTAGAGCTGGGGCCAGCATCTGTATCACGTCTAACAGTAACTGCACAACTAGAGAACAGTGCTCAAGTAGAAGAAAATAAGGGCAGTTGTAGAACATTTGTGTACCTATTTTCAACATTTTATATGCGACTTGTGCCATATACAGAACTGTTTGTGTACTTAGCTCTCTGTTTCTAGCTTCCTGTTGATAAACTCCTTGACATTACTTACAATATAATATCTGTACAATTTGTCCTGTTCTATGATTATTAATGGGACTGTACACATATTCCTCTTATACATATATATATACACATATATTCCTCTTTTAGGGAAAGCTCGATGTGAGCAGAAAAAGTTTGTCGTACACATGCAAAAACCCCACATTTTTTAATAAACAGGAATGACATAAGATAAAATTGTTTATCCGATTCATAGTGATAGCCCCTTATCTAAACTAAGAGGACAGTGAAAGGGAAATACTTGAGAGTTCAGTTCTCATGTTTGCAGAAAGTTTATGTTCCTGTGTTAATAAATTGGAGTGGTATTCTAAATCTATCTATCTACAGCACCGGATGATTTCTCTAACCATTAAAAGAGACCTGCAGTTCTAACCTAAACTGTAGAAACAACATCAGAAGAAGACAGACATAATTCGCCCTCATACTGTCACAATTTACTAAGGCCGGATCTGTCCAAAGGTATATTTCCATCTATTAAATAACAAATACAAAAGGTCAATTTAATGGCCAATGGTATGCTGGTACTTTCAGGAAAGGTTTAATTAAGGCTGCTAGAATCAGACGTGTATTAATTTCCCCACAGTGTGAATCCTGATTTATAAAGCTGTGTTGGTC
Organism: Mesitornis unicolor; assembly: GCF_000695765.1. Classification (NCBI taxonomy): domain Eukaryota; kingdom Metazoa; phylum Chordata; class Aves; order Mesitornithiformes; family Mesitornithidae; genus Mesitornis; species Mesitornis unicolor. Next base: position 17,763 of record NW_010174082.1, read on the forward strand.
TCTGTCTGGTTACCAAAACATCACCCACTCATAGCCAAAACCTGTTATTTTATCAAATAGTTCTCCACAGGCTTCATGTAGTTGTATATCTCAGTAATTTGTTCAACCACAGGGCAGATGATCCCATACCTTTTTTGAAAATACCAGCATCTAGAATCACCGGGGTTACAGTTTGCTTTAAAAAAAAAAGCAAGCTAAAGTGACATATGATACTGATAAAGACTTCTTTATGATGATTACCTCACCTCTAAATTTTCAGGAAGTGACAGAACACTCATCCAAAACCAAAGAAGTCACCCTGACTTTACTAGGAGTTTGCTTTGCAGGAAAAAAATGTAGTTAGTCCTGGGATGTCTCAGAATTTGTTATATGCCTGGATAAGCTTTTGCAAGTCACTTTGTTAAATTATCAGTATTACACTCCTATTCAAAGTGATTAAATGTCAATAATGCAGAGACAGAATGCTATAAGGGAGGAGGCTAAAAGGACTTTTAATAGGACATGGACTGTCACTGTTATCATATAAAATCTGTTGTTCAGTCGAAGTTGTTTTCCATCTGGCAATTGTCTCTGTAATTAAAGAGATTACTTCTGTCAAGTGGGATAAACCTCATAGCACTGAGGTGATGTACGTTTATCCATTGTTCTGCTCACTTTCTTATCTCTTATTAAAATTCATCCAGGTTCAGGATAAAATAGATATAATAGCAAAATAAGAATATGTATAAACTTTACCTCCACTTCAAAAACAAACTGTGCCATCATACTATCAATGCTTCCACGTTTGAAGTTTCCAGCTTTTTCCTCACTCTGCTTTCAAACATTTGATCTGCCTCCTGTTTCCCTTGCAGTTCCTTACAGATGCTATCTTCTAGCTGATGGTTGCTTCATTCCTCTCCCAGAAGACAGGCAAAACAGGAAGCATTTGTAAAGAACTGGGCTGAATATGTTGGTTTAGCCAGGGAAAACAAACAAGCAAGCAAGCAAAAAAACCCGAAACACACAACAGAGGAAAAAATCAGTAAAGTAATGAAATGGAATAATTAACTAATGAATGACAAGGCCTTTAAGCAACATAAAGCACAGGTTGTATTTTGCATTTCGTTATCATTTAGCACACATATAATGTGCAAATATAATCTCATAATGTAGATTGACGACAGGTCTAAATCATACTAAGAAAACAGTTCTAAGACACCCATCAGTATGCTGTTGGCAATTTACTTTTATTAAGCACATGTTAATGGGGACCTGGAGACACCTGGTTACTTGAAAACAGATGTATCTATTTGCAAATAACTAAAAGGCATCCACTAAGCTTATGCTTTGATAACTGCTAGTAACAAATGACATTAACTTCACAGCTTCCTGTAGCAGTCCCAAGAAACCTGCAATCACAGGACTGAGCTTTTAGAAATGCATGTTTATAAAGTGCCCACACGCTCTTGAATCAAATTGGCTTAGGCATGCAAATATCTCAATAAAACCCTAGTCCATATGAGCCTGAATGGTGGTAATTTTCCATTTGTTGAATTCACTGTTCGCCAAACTTTTCAATTTCCAGAAAGCAATGTATTTGTTGAATCAGTCTCCTGACCTTCCACTGGCTTTAACCAGAGGGTTGTTAACAACTAAACAAACTTTAGCCAGTTCCAATGTTTCTACCATTATTACACACTCTGTAGCTGAGTGTAAATAGCTGACTTTGTGATCCCAGGAATTACAAAAAGGAGAAAAGATAATTAACACAGTGTATGCATATAGTCAGGGCCCAGTATTTTAACTACCCTTAACATTTAGCATTGTCATAAACATTATGATAGATTACTTTAACGTTTTACTGGCTCAAGTCTCAAAATCGGATAACGAGCAAGTATTAAAATAGGAAGTGAGCAAGAGCACTCACAGGTAGTTTCCAGTACTTCTTTACAGATCTCTGAGCAACAGCGTGATGCAGAAAGTAGTCTTAAGCTAGCAATCAAACTGCAAAGTAGAAAAGCCACATAAATGCCTACCTGTTATATCTTCAATGTTTACAGTAAAATAATTCTGAGTAAACACAGCCAAAACTATCTTGCCAATTTATCGCCTATCCAATCAGGATCAAGAAACTGTATGACTGTCTGTCTCTGTTCCCTGCATAGCTTGTTCCATATTCCGTAAACACAAGAGCATCAACAACATTGAAACTCATCAAAAATGCAATTTCAGACTCCACTTTATTTAAAAAATACTGGAGTAGGAGTTTTCCCCCTTCCCTTCATTAAGAAAAACTGAGATTTGTTTGTCTTCCTGAAGAAACCAACCTCAGCTCTTTTCTCTACCTGCGAAGAGGCAAACTGGCATCTTCTTCAGCTCAGCAGGGTGAAATAATAATACAATTAAAGGTTACAATCAATTTTGTGGAATTTTGTACCAACAGTACTCTTCCAGGATGTAACAAAGAACTGAAAACTCTGAACCAGGACGACAATGCTTTAGAGGACAAAGTTGACACAGATAAATCTGCTTTCCCATAACCATACTGTTTCTGCAGGTTATCTCATGGCCATATTTGTTCATAATATCTTCTTGCAGAAACAGTGGAATGAATCGTCCTTTAGTGTTTCCTGATTCAGTGCTGCAGATTGTAGACTACAGCATACCAACAGAAATGGAGATAACCTTCTTAATTCAGTAGCCAATAGACATCTGCCTTCAGGAGACAGTTCAGGGCTATGATAGGAATAATATACTCATATAGGAATAACACTCTCATATACTTTCCTATGTGAGTCTTCGTAGGGGCAATACTCAAAGATAAATTCTGAGGCTTAGGCTTTTATACTCTCTAATTTTGCTACACCTTGTAAAATTATAATTCTTCCCAGAATTTAGACAAATCTATAAGCATCCAGAGTTATAAGACAAATAAATAAAATAAATTACTAGATTTTAGACATACAGGCTTGTATAGCGATTCTGGCGCTAGTTGACCATGAGAGGGAAATGAAGCAGCTGTTTAAAAGCATTCAATTACTATCTACCTCATTATATAACCCAAAAGAGTTAATGACTTCTTCTGAACCGCAATATTTTTATTGATTATTAGGATCTGGATGGGTTCTTGATCTCCACTAACATTAAGCTCTGCAGATTACCGTACACAACACATGTGTTAAAAAAGAACCAGCCAGGAACATAGCGTTTGGAAATGATGATTCATAAGTGTTTGGAACTGTACTAATGTAACTCATCACGCTTCTAGAAAATACAGTCTTACATACAGTTGGACAGATTTTGAAAATCACTCTTTCTCTTGGTAGTCATTAGAACAGGCTTTAAATAAGACGGAATTATCTGTCTAAAGGAAAAAGAAATGTTTCATATCAAATTGTTTCAGTGAACATTTCTGAGCTGCTCTAGATATGCTACTGAAAAGATCACCAGAAATGATAAATTATGCTGCCAAACATAACTCTTTAAGCATTCAGGAAGACCAAAGTGCAAAATTTAATCACAAGTATTAAATATGCACTGTCTCCAAAAAGATACTCTTTTGACAGTGCTGTCTAAATGAGTAAAGAAAAGCGAGTAAAACTGGAACAAACTGAGAAACCAGCTCTCAATGTTCTGATTCACTCTGGTTCCATCAATAGGACCGTTAAATCTAACACTCAACAAGCAATTTTCCTTGTTGAGAAAATGGCAGTTAGGGCATAATGTTAAGCTGGAGGCTGGAACCTGTGTTTTCAGCACCACCTAACTAAAGATAGGCTCCATACTTCCTAAAGTGAGTCTGAGACCATTTTTTTTTTTTACCAGCAACCACATAAATTCTGGGACCCCATGGAAGATAGGAGTGAATAAAAATGAAAAGCCTTTCCATTCAAATCCCAAAGATAATCTTAGCTGAATCTAGAGGACGAAGAGAACAGCCCTTTGCTTCTACAATGTCTCTTCCCCATAAGAAGAAATAATACAGACCATCTGAAGATTTGAAAATGCTAGGCTGAATATGCATAACAGAAAATCCCATAAGGGTGCCAGCTGCACATCTATGGATGGATGAAAAATGCAGGCTGTTACTTGTGTCATTTTCTTAGAGATATTAAGATCTCCTGCTAAAGAGCAGGAAAACGCAGTCACAGAGCCCACAGCTGACAAACTCTGATGAAGGGCTTGGATTTTTGCGGAGGTTTCTTTTCTTGACATCTGAGGAAAAAGGAAAGAGATGAGGGATAAACATGACTGGTGAGTTAGACTGGAAGAAATTAATATCAGGGGTTTTTTTTGAGGTGAGGGTGGTGAAAAAATACCTAAGTTTGTGATCATGAAGAGAACATGAGTCGGTAAAACTGTCTGAGCTCTTTCAGGGTCAATGTGGGTGACAGCACAGGAAGCAAAGGGCTTTATGGGGAGCTGGGAGTTACAACTGTTACAAGATAAAATTGTGATAGATATGTCTGCGGTGATAAAATGATCCAATTTTAGTTGTGTTTTGAGCTGAGACAGAGAGGAGAGAGGCAAAAATTTCCACAGAGGTGCTGCATCCCTCCTTTCCATTCACACAATTGCCATGGGGTGATCACACAGTATGTGGGTGACTGACTGCTGTCACCTCTGCCAGCTGCAACTGTGCTCCCTTGGGAAAGTATAGCAGCATGCTCCCTGATAAACACGGTGGCAAAAATAAGGCCTAGGAGAAATGATGGTAAGCTTCACCAGTCTGTTAACTCTATGCTCTTCCTGTCAAAAACTGTTTCCCTTCATATTTCAAAAAACCAGCATGAGAGTGAGTGATTAGATAGCAGCCAGGTGCACCTCTGTACATACTGGTGGAGCGACTGGAGGAAACGCCAAGCTTTGAGGGTATCACATCTCCTGAACAAAGAACTATCCCTTCCATTCCTCACATTTTGTACTCTCCAAAGTGAACTCATTTTGCTCTCCCACTCAGTGTCTGTCAGAAGTTTAGAATTAATTTAGCATATAATAGGTGAAGGAAGGCTTCAAAATACTTGTGAAGCATCCTTTGATTAACCTGAAACCAAAATGTCACACTCCTTAAGTCATAATTCTAGGACAGAGCTGTCAGTTACTGGTGTAATTTAAATTTTCATTTAGTGTGACATCACTTGGTCATAGTCTTGTTTAATTTACCTTCAGTTAGGATGTTATTATAATTAAATTCCATCAGAACTGTTGGATTATATGTCAGCTGAATACATTGAGCCCTATTTTTCCAAAAGTAGAATGAAAAAAAAGTAAATAATTCACTCCATTTCTTTGGTTAAAAAATTGTCAGTAAATAGCTTTGCCACAGGCACACATCATATCTTCTCTGGAAGTGCATATACACACAGAAAACATCATTCTTTGACCAAGGCTGCTGACAGTTCAGAAGATGCTGGCTGAATCTTGTTTGATGTCTTCTCATGCACATTTTCCTTGTTCTCAGGTTTAACCTTAACTTGGAGTGGCTTTCAGCAGAAATGTAAGCTGAGAAGTTTAGTTAGCATACTACTAGTGGCCCATACTGTTTTGCCTGACAAACAATTTGTTGGATAACAGAAATATGCCTAAACTGGCTGTCACTCAGGTACGATATTATTACTTGATCTTTTACCATTTCATCTTGATTATGACACTATTTCTGTGTAAGCTTTTTAATCATTAATGGTCTACTAAAACAAATTAATACCTCTGAAGGTCTGGAATGGTTATAATCAGGTGGCTCTCGCAGAGACAGGTGATCTGATTAGCTAGAGAGAACCTCACTGCTGCAGTATCATCAGAGATTATAAAGTTCTTGTTAATTTAGCATGGGTTTTGAATTACTTTCTCACAATGTTAGCTATATTCAGTGAATACAGGCCGTTTTCCTACCATGAGATTCAAAACAAGGTTACTTTAAGCAGGATATGGAATCAAAGTAAAGTGAATCCTGCTTAACGTGTTAAAACGTCTTAAAAATGAGAGAAAGAAAAGAAAAACTGTAATTTTAAAGTAAGCACCAGGATTCCAGTATGCTGTTCCCTTATGTTCTTGTGAAATAGCCACATCTTGTTCTCATACATCTATCTTCCAGAAATATAGAATATAATGGGAACAGTACTGTGAAATGAACTGCACCCAAATTTTTCTGCTACAACTTATCGCCAGGAGAAAACACAAGTGAATTGCAACTGCAGAATTATGTCTCTAGCAAAGCAGTAGTTTAAACAGGATCAATGAATAAGGGAATGCAACTGTTAGCAAAATAAATTTCTAACTCACTAAAGGACAAAGCATGGAAGACTTTTTTAGACTGTAATATAAATTATATGTATATGGTATCTATGGCATCTCTGAATTGATTAACTTGGAAAAACAGAAGTAAGAAATTGCAAGGTGAGTCATGTAGGAACCTGCTAGTGCTAACGATATATAGCTTTCCATTAATCTGACTGGTAATTATTTTCATGTCCTAGTGGAAACTTCTAGAATTAAATTTTTATGTGAAAGAAGTAGAAGTATTTTTCCCTCAATCTCATCCTGTGATCTTCAATGATTTATTCAATTTTGTGAATTTGGCACACATTTCCAAGGGGAAGTTTAGCTAAACAGAGAGTTACGGTGATGTTGACTTTAGAGAGGGTTGGGGGTTTTTATTTACAGAAATACAAACTGGACAGAATTACTTATGACAAGTTTGTTAAATACAGGTGAACTGAATGTTGGTTCTAATACTGTGTGGAAACTATTCTATTACTCAAAGAGTTTATATTGCTATTATTTATTGCGTAGAAGACAAAACCACATTTTTTTGTTAAGATAAAATATTCTGGTTGCTTGCTAGAATTATTTTATTAGTAATCCATCTGTAACACTAAGTTTTAATATAATTATGATGTGCTGTTATGGTAAGTATTTCGGTAAATCTGATCTAAATATAAATACTGATTTTATAGAAAATAAATTCCAGATTCCAAAGGTCTGGTTAAGAAAAGCTTCATGTCTGAAAATGTACAACAGATTAAGTAGGTGTATTTAAGCTTATGATTCTTCGGCGTTTTTCCTAAGGTGAGATAAATTGCCCCAATAATGTCTCAGTCACGAGGCCACCACAAAAATAATAGAGCTGGTAACAGCCAAGAAAACAAAACCAACCTTCCTTCCTTCCTTCCTTCCTTCCTTCCTTCCTTCCTTCCTTCCTTCCTTCCTTCCTTCCTTCCTTCCTTCCTTCCTTTCTTTCTTTCTTTCTTTCTTTCTTTCTTTCTTTCTTTCTTTCTTTCCTTTTTTATTTTTTTTTTGAGTAACTAAGAACTCAAAACTTTTTTTCTGTTTTAGAAATAACGGGCATTGTTTTAGAATGTGCTAAGAATAACAGATCAGAGAATAATGGAATAAAACACAAAAACATGTTTCCTACATCCTATGCGAATCAAGTTCCTCTGGTAGATGTGGACCTATGAGAACTGCACATGCCAATAAGAAACCTCACGTCTTTCAGGCAGACCCCACTTCTCCATGCTGTCTGAAAGTATGGACCATTTTCAGAATCATCTAAGTGCCACGCTGCTTGAGACCTCTCTCTCTCACACAAGTCTTGAAATTAGCAGGGACCAATTTGACAGAGGAAAGAAACCACATATGAGTCATAAGTCAATTATTTTTTTCCTAATTGGAGAGAACTCTTTTATAGGTTTAATATAATTTATCAAAATACAGGTCTGTAAAAATATGTTACATATCGATTTAGTACATTAACATCAGAGTTCAATGGTCACAAAGTGTCACATTTACTATTGACAATACTTGCTATATATTCTATTGTTACTTCTTTGGTGTACAAATAGTTATTTTGGTCTACTTTGTAGTACAGACTTTCCTCTAGAGGCTAGCTCTGAGTAATAGCAGATTCTTTTCATTACTTGTAGAAAAATGTGATATTTGATAAGATGAGAACACTTCTCTTTCTGTATCTAAAGAATTAGTCTTGAGACATAGAATGTGCCAAAGATAATTTGATACCATTCATTTCTGATTGCTTTGTTAGCTTGAGTTTGAAAGGAAAGCAGCATCTGTCTGTTGCCAAAGTCCATTTCCCTTTGAACCATGCTTGAATAATACTCACAGCTGAAGCAATTTAAAGCATGGGAAAAAAATCACCATTGTTTTGCTTATGAAACAATTTTTTGTACCTTTCATAGTTTGTATTGTGCTTAAAATAGGGGAGAATATATTAGATTTCTGTCTTAATATAAAGCTCTTCCTGTTTTAAAAGTAACTCTGAAATTGTAAGTAAATATTCAATATATTTGTACTTCCTCACCAAGTCTGAACAGAAAAATTAACATGGGAGGTCAACATTGGTGTCTAAACACTGTGTATGGCCCAATATCACATTTCCTTTTTTCCAAATGAAAAAAAAAGAACAAAATCAAAAATCCTAATGGCAGCACAATCTATCTGTGGGGCACCCTTTCAGTAAGCGTAGAAGATCATGAAACTTTGGGATGATTTGTTTATCCTCTTTATTAACAATTTAACAATCTTCACTACTGCATAACAAATGTCACTGTATGACTGCTATTTCCCCATCTCAAATCTGTCTGCACTCCGAGTGCGCCTGCCTGACCCAAACCTTGATGGCTGTAACATCCTGAAAGATCAGCCCATACATCTGGAGTGCTTCAGAGTGAAACAACAGAGACCACCACAGTGCTGGTAGTTCTAAATAAAAGGCTTTAGAAAAAAGAAGTGATCAAGAAGACAAAAAGAAATATATTCCAGGATTCACTGTTTAAGGTCTTGTATGATAAACAGTTAACTGTTATGGAGAGAAAGGCAAGAACTGAACCTACTTTTAGATAACTGCCAATGGTGCCATTTTCCCCTCAATATATACATATGCTGTTCTCATTCATAAACTGAAAGAATAAAAATGTTCCTATAAGAGATGGAAAAGAAAAAGAAATGTCTGAATTTTCAATTTAATTTCTTGGGATCCTTGCCTTCATATGACTTTGGACACAGCGTCCTAAATCTTGACATTGGCATTGGTTTCTCAGATGTGAGTAGGATAGATTAATTTATCACCTCTTCCTTTGTATGTTTTTTTCACGGAGAAGCGAGGGATCTTCTGATAGCTATTGTGGATAAACGGTGAAAGCACATTTTGTTTTTATGGCAGGCATTTTCCTGTTATTACAGGTCATGTCTCCCATGCTCTGTTCCTGATGTGGAGTGGGCTTTAAAGTCTCCACTTACAAAGAGTCACTTCCATGAAAAACATTTCATTGCTTTTTCTCCAGAAATATAGAAACCAGTAGACCTTCAGAACAGACAGAGGGCTCATGTTTGTCAGCTGCCTTCTTACAAGCAAATTAAGAAGGTAAATATGGGGTCTTAACTAATTGGTAAGTTTATACTTTTCAAAACATATTCTCAAAATAAATTCAGCTAATATAAAATAATTTTCACTAGCTTGAATTTGAGCCATTTTCTTAATTTATAGGAAAATCCTCATTGGCTTTCTGTGGTAATATTTTACGTGTTCAGTCAGGAAAGCTTACTCCATTCCCTGAAGCACTGCTAACACTTAGTCATATTAAACTTGATATTATTTTGATGTGTTTCATCAAATAATACTTTCAGAATATGCAGTTTTACCTTTTCTCTAACCCCATGTCTTTTTCCATTCTGTTGCCAATAAAGATGGCTACAGAGAGCAGCAAATTTATTCTAAAGAGAACAACAGTACAATATAGAGCTTCTTACCTTTAAATAATTCAGATACTGCTGACTGTGACCAAAATTCATTGCCATCTGTCAGGAAGTAGATTTAATGTAGTTAAACATGGCAATCACTTCCTACTAGACAGCTGTCCGCATAAACCTCAGAAACCCACACTGAAAAATCTCAGCAGAAAGAGCAGTAAGTGAATGAACATAGAGCTTTATCCCTATTCAGAACCAATCAAGTATACATGTATGTCGCTTTACATAGATATGCATACACATCTTTAACACATATTTAATATATACGTACACTGAACAAAAAATATTTTTGCGTGATGCATATTTTAGAAGCATATGCATCATGCAAAATGTGCTTAAATAATTATGAATTTTTTCTTATAACAATATCTCAAACTGCAGACTTTACACACAGCTAGATTAAAAGGAATCTCAAAACCCTACATCCCCCCAAAATTACCAGAGCTTTTGCATTTTCCATTCAAAACCAAGTTTTTTAATTTGCACTATGGGATCTTCACAAACCCGGAGATGGAATGTCAAACACTACAGTATCACATTCTGTTCACATTCTCTTTTGGCAGTTTAACTTAGCATAAGTGAGGAAGATCCTCTTTCTTCAGGCAGAGGAATTTGTCAGTCACAAGGATCTGGTCAAAACCATTAAAACCTATGTAAGTTTGACTGGATGGATACAGTATAAATATTAACTAAAATAAAAACTTATTGATCCTAACAACTTTTCAAGATATCACTCAAATTTACACCAATTTTGTTATCACAGATGTGCCTTGAAATCTTGGAGCTGCAGAAGCAGAGCAATCCATACTCAGTGGATGGAATAAAGGTACTTCACTGAATGCATAAAAGTATGCGTTTAACTTACAAGAGAGAGCAGAAAATCTCTTGTAACTGGTAGTTGAGGACAAGAGATATTCTTATGTCAATACTGTAAACCACCACAATCACCCAAGCTACCTCTTATACTTAACGAGGCTTAGCCAGGAGGACTATGCATTACCACTGCCAGTTAAAAATACTCTTGTTCATCTCCCTGCAGATCATTTCAACTACCTTCACTGATACATGGAGTTTTCAACATTTACATATATTATATATGAGCTTTCCCTTACTAGCAATTTTTCTGTATTCATCTCCAATTAATATTTTTCATGTGGCAACAGAACTTATTTTTCAGTTTCCAGCATAGCAATACACATTCACTGCAACCAGAAACTACAAGGAGAAGGTTTTAAACTGTTTTGCTCAAATATTAATCAAGATAAAGTTAGATAGTTTATTAAAACTAGGCCTACCTTCTAACTTGGCTGCTGCTGCTACTCTTTTATGAAGTTAATGATACTCTTACATTTTTATTTTTTAAACATTGTCCATCATTTTCTGCATACCAAGTAATTTTCAGATCAAAAGAATCAGATTTCCTATGAGAATAATTTTACTTTATTGCTGCCACTGCTAAAAATACCATTGCTTGCGCCAGATACAGACTGATCCCTACTCTGTTTATATCTTGTATATTACTCTTATACTTGAGTGATGTTGAAGTTGCTGTTTATATAAAAAGTGTAGGAAAATGGCTCTCTAGAACTGTAAATCAATAATGCATTATAAGCTCATTGCACAAAATTTGAACATTTAGACTCAGCAAATGTCCATCTCAGGAGCTGACTTCCTTCTATAGAAGCCAAAGGTTGACAGTGACCTCACTTTAGATTCCTACAAAGTTCATATTTTAGGTTCCTACAAATCATTCTTAATTAAAGCACTTTAATAATTCATTTATCAACAAGCTATTAAAAATCTCAGTAGATTTAAAAGATTTAAACAATTAATTAAGGATTATCATTTTAATAATTATTATGATCAGGAAAGAGAAGGAGAATAGCAGCAAAAAGCATATCATAAAAAATAAAGTTTTGTAACAAAAAACAACAAAACTTGGTCTTTTCAGGAAAAGTCCATTTTTATTTTATTCTTATTGGTTTTACTACCAAATTTCAAATTCTCCTTAAAGAAAATGTCTGAACTATTTTTAATGAAGAGACATAATACAAAGCATTCAATATGATTTTAGAGGCGCTTTTTGTTGTTTTCTTGTTATTGGTGATGGTGGTTTTTGTTTTTTACTTGAGATTACTTATGCAAGGTCAGGCAAACCCAAAATTGAAAGTCACCTCTCAGGAGTTGGTTTCATGATTCAAAACTCCATCGCCTCCAAACTTGAAAAACTGCCGACAGGTCATTCCTATCACATCATCTCCCTACGCCTCCCACTACACAACAAGTAACATGTTGTTCTCTTCAGCATATATGTCCCAACTCTCCAAGCTGACCCTGTGGAAAAGAACAAATTTTACACCTACCTGTGTCACCTCACCCAAAAGGTTCCTGCAGATGATAAGATCACAATCCTTGGTGACTTCAATGCCAGAGTAGGAAAGAACTCTGAAGCCTGGAAAGGAGTATTAGGCAAGCATGGTGTTGGAAACTGCAATGACAATGGACGCCTCTTGCTAGAGTTTTGTGCAGAGCAGCAGCTCTTTTTGTAACAAAAAAACAACACTATCTTTCAGCAGAAAGACAGCTTGAAGACAACCTGGATGCATTCTCAATCCAAGCACTGGCACCTCATTGTCTACATCTTAGTGTACCAGAGAAATGTTCGTGATATCCGTCATACCTGAGTAATGCCCAGTGCAGAATGTCAAACAGATCACCACCTTGTGTGATGCAAACTTAACCTCCACTTTAAGTCTAAACCCAAGAGAGGCAGCATTTCAAGGAGGAGGCTCCAAGTTAATGACCTTCAAACAGCTACAGTGAGAGACAGTTTCCAGGTAAACCTTCAAACCAGACTTGAAGACCATCTCATAGATCCCTTTCCTGAGGCGCTTTGGCAACATATTAAAAATAGCATCCTCCAGTCTTCTGAAGAATCCTTGGGGTTCTTCTTCAAGAAAATCAAAGATTGGTTTGATGAAAACAACCAAGAGATCCAGGAATTGTTGACAAAGAAGAGAACTGCTCACCAAGCACACCTTGCTCAGCCGTCTTGTCATGTAAGAAAAGCAGCCTTTCGTCTTGCATGCAGTAAGCTCTAACAGAAACTTCGAGACATCCAGAACAAGTGGTGGATCAACCTAGCAGAAAAGACTCAACTATGTGCAGATTTGAGTGATTACAGAGGATTCTACAAGGCTCTTAAAGCAGTGTACGGAACCACACACCATGTTCCAAGCCTAAGCGCAGATGGCCAAATGCTTCTCACAGATAAAACCTCTATCCTGAATCGATGGTCTGAACATTTCCAGACTCTCTTCAGTGCCAACCGTGTAGTCCAAGGCTCAGCAATTCAACACATTACACAACAACCAGTGAAAAATGAATTGGATATAGCCCCTACTATGGGAGAGACTCTTGAGGCCACACAGCAGGTGAAAACTGGCAAGGCAGCTAGGACTGATGGAATCCCACCTGAAGTCTGGAAGCATGGAGGCCAAGCACTCCATGCTAAATTTCACGAGCTTGTTGTGCGTTGCTGGGAAAAAGGCAAACTACCATCAGATCTCTGTGATGCAGTCATTATCACCCTTTACAAGAAGAAGAGAGAAAAATCAGACTGCTCAAATTACCATGATATTACTTTGCTCTCTACTGCTGGTAAAATCCTTGCAAGAATACTTCTGAACAGACTAGTACCAGCTATCTCAGAAGAACTTCTACCTGAAAACCAATGTGGCTTCAAAGTCAATAGGAATACCACAGAAATAGTATTTGTCCTCAGACAACTCCAAGAGAAGTGCAGAGAACAGAACAAAGGACTCTATATAACTTTCATTGACCTCACCAAAGCTTTTGACACTGTGAGCAGAAAAGGCCTGTGGCAGATCTTGGAACGATTAGGATGTCCTCCTAAGTTCCTCAAAATTATTATCCTGTTACATGAGGATCAGCACGGCCAAGTCAGATATGGCGATGCAGTCTCTCAACCCTTCCCAATAACCAATGGTGTGAAACAAGGTTGCATTCTCGCACCAACTCTGTTCACAGTCTTCTTCAGCATGATGCTCCAAAGGGCCACAGCAGACCTTGATGAAGATAACAGCATTTACATCCGATATCGTACTGATGGGAGCCTATTCAACCTAAGGCAACCGAAGGCCCACACCGAGACCCTAAATTACCTTGTCCGCGAGCTGCTTTTTGCTGATGATGCCGCCCTCGTTGCTTATACAGAAACAGCTCTGTAGCGCTTAACATCCTGCTTTGCAGAGGCTGCTGAGCTTTTGGGCTGGAAGTCAGCTTGAAGAAGACAGAAGTTCTTTACCAACCTGCACCTCAGGAAGTCTTCCATCATCCCCACATCACCATAGGCAAACCAGAGCTTAAGTCAGTCCAGCAGTTCAGCTATCTAGGAAGTATCATTTCCTTGGATGGTAAGATTGACAAAGAGACAACAGGTTAGCAAAGGCATATAGAGCTTTCAGAAAACTCCATAAAAGAGTGTGGTGCAATAAACACCTGAAGAAAAGTACAAAGATTAGTATCTACAGAGCCATTGTACTGTCTACTGTTTTATATGGGTCTGAATCATGGGTCATCTATCGCCACCACCTGCGACTCCTTGAACGCTTCCATCAGCGCTGCCTCTGTACAATCCTAAACATCCACTGGACTGACTACGTGACTAATGTCACTGTCCTTGAACAGGCAGGGGTCACCAGTATTGAGGCCATGCTGCTGAGAACGCAGTTGCACTGGGCAGGGCACATCTCCAGGATGGAAGATCACCGCCTTCCTAAGATAGTATTCTATGGTGAACTCACCACTGACTGCTGCAACAGAGGAGCCCCAAAGAGGGGATACAAGAACTCCCTGAAACAATACCTCAGTTCTGGCCATATTGACTACCGTCAGTGGTCCACCCTGGCCTCCTATCAGGAGACATGGAGACACACTATTCAGGATGCTGCTGCCTCCCTTGAGAACGCACGTAGAATCAGTCTCAAGGAGCAAAGAGAACGCAGAAAGAACCGCACTTAGCCAATACCGCCTCAGGAGACTTTCTGCTGTGCCTTTTGCAACCGGACTTGCCTATCCCACATCAGCCTTTTTATCCATCAGCGCGTTTGCAGCAAGTGTGGGTAGTGTCCTTCCCTTATCTTCGTTCGCGAAGCCTAGCCATGATGACTTATGCAAGGGTCTTTAGGATCTTACCACTGAAATAGATTATAGACTTTTGAATCTATTGTTTTTATAACTGTTATTATAATACAGGTCAGCTTTATGGTTTATACATGTTATGATTCAAAAGTTATAACTCAGCAATTCTCATGGATTTTGATTCCTATTTCAGGGACTTACTCCTCAGGGATTTGAACTCACTGGCTAACTTTGCAAGTTTAAATAAGAGCCTCTGCTTAGAGAATGCTGGTAAATTAAAATTAATTCTGACCATAAATCAGTTGTCATATGGATTTCCTCTTTTCTCTACGCTTTTCACCAAAGTAAGCTCAGTCATGAAGTTGTCATAGTATAATAAAAATATTTACCAGTATTTCATGTTTAAATTAATAACAGGCAAACAATTTCTGTCATGGAAAAATGCATGGTAAAATAAAGTATCCTTTACCTTCAAATGAAATATCAACGATTGAATAAGAGACTATTGTAATCCTAGCTTTTAAGCTGGTTCAATATGCACTGTTAAATGTAAATGATCATATAAGTAATAATTTTAATCACTGCAAAGCAATATCCTATGTAATATTACTGGAAATATTGTATTCTTGGAATATATGGAACTTTAAAATCTTCAAACAAATCATTGTCCTCAAATCTTATTATTATGCAATAAGAATGGAATCTTCCATTATGACCAGATCGAAAACCCAAAAGTGCTTACGTCCCTGAACTGCACAGTTTGACACAATTTAGGTAACTACATTTCCTATAGAAGTCCTGAAATCTGCTGTTTAGCTGAACTCTAACTTTGGAGACACCCAACCTCCCCTCCTTTCCATTACTTCTCACTTTTAGTTTCCCAAAGTGCTCACAGTTGACTTTGGTGTGTATGCAGGAGTGCAACAAGTATCATCTCCCATCTGTTTTGCAACACACCTTTTCAGTATCCAAAAACTATGCTCTCTCCAAAGCTCCTGAGGCTCTTGATCCATGGGGTGTACTTTTTCCTGTCCTCACACAAGCTGAAGGACTGGCTTTCAAAAAAAAAAAAGCAATGGCTTCAGGTGTCTTTTAGATTATTCACAATATACTTTTGTAAGGATGAGTAACATGGTGATGAGTTGTCACAAAAATTAAAGATACACAAGAGTGAAGACATAGTTTAATTTTTATGTTACTCAGGTTTTATTTCTGCTGACAACTTTTCATCTTCTTTGTAGTTTCAACTCCACTTTCTATACTGTTATCTCTCTGTTTCTATTTGCTGCGGTACAATATTCTATTTCTGTAATAAATTTTTCCTCTCTTGGCATGGGTTTTATTAGGTTCAGTGAATAACTTACTTTGTTATCCTTTTGGTAAAGACAAGAAGAAAGCTATTGATCAGCATCAATATCAGCACTCATATTGTTAAATACAGTATTCTATATTTACAATGTTAATATTTTTGCTATTTCAGTAACTAATACATATATAAATATCCTTTCAGAGCTACGTGAACTGCTTCTAAAATGAAAATATTTGCTTCATTGGGATGAAACACTATTCATGTCAGACTAAAAGTTCTTATCATTAAATCAGCTTCTGTTTCCATGCATAGCCTGACAAATTCCATTACTTAAACCTTTTACTTTGGTGCAATCCATAAAATATTCAAAGAAGACAATGCTATAAGTTCTAAGTATTATTATTTTTATCTGGTGCAGTTAAAGGAAGACACAGGCAGATCACAGAATCACAGAATCACAGAA
>NW_010174083.1:0-15638 GCF_000695765.1 Mesitornis unicolor
CAAGCTGTAGCATAGGAGGTTCAATCTGAACCTGAGTTAAAACTTTTTTACTGTGTTATGGAGCACTGGAACAAGCTTCCCAGAGAGGTTGTGGAGTCTCCTTCTCTGGAGACATTCAAAACCCACCTGGATGCGTTCCTGTGCAACCTAGTCTAGGTGATCCTGCTCTGGCAGGGGGGGTTGGACTGGATGATCTTTTGAGGTCCCTTCCAACTCCTAATATTCTGTGATTCTGTGATTCTGTGACTTGCTTCCCTCTTGCCCTACTTGATGAGATTAATAGTGCATTTGTCATTTCAAGAGATCCCTAAGGAAATATTCTGTAAAGTGTAGAAAAGTGAACCAAGCTCTTCCTTATCTGCAACAATTCAAATATAAAAGGAACTGCTAAGCTCTGCTGTTAAAATTGTCTTCAAGGTCTTGAGGAAAGGAATGTAATTAAACTGAACTCGATTAGTGCTCTTTTACCAATTCACCATCACCGAACGTGGCAAAGCCAAATGTGGGGCTTCAGTCTTGTGCCCTCCAGAAGACAAATGCTCAGTTATGTCCACCTGAAAACCTGTCATCACCTTCTCCCATGGGAGGCTGCTCCACAGCTAAGGGGTCTCATAGACAGGACAGTTCTCCTGGGAACTGGCTAAAATTTTCTTTCCATTTGTTGCCTCATGGACTGTATCTAGAATTATGATAATAATGGGTAGGATATTTTCCTTTTTGTCGAAATCACAGGTGCTTTCAGAAATCTATATATTTCAGGAATTTCTTTTCTTAGACAGATTGGTCGCTAAGCCACTCTTCTGAGATTTTTAGTATAGTTCTGTGGCTAGTTTCAGACAACAGGAAACAAATTCAACAGTGTACTTCACTAGATGACTATTTTATGAACTGCAGCATGAAATGAAATGTATTTCTCCATGCTAATAGTGAATTACCACTCTTCTTACTTTGTTTAAATAACCAACTTCCTGTAAAATTGCTTATGAAATACAGGGAAAAAAGCATATCGTATTTACCCTCTAGCATCTAAGACTGAAATATGAGAGTCACAGGTGCCTTGGCTGGCTTTTATATTGACACTCCTTTTTTTTCCCTCTCTTTCTCTCTTTGTTCAGTGGAAATCAACCTGACAAATGATTATCATGTTAGTGGAGGTGGCTTAGACACCGTATTCAAAGCGAGCAAGATCACTTTTCACTGGGGAAAATGCAACGTGTCATCAGATGGGTCAGAACACAGTTTAGAAGGACAAAAATTTCCTCTTGAGGTAAAGTATGGTATAGGTTTTGACAATGTTGATGATTTGACATTCTGTAAAAAGTAATACTGTTTACTACATAGCTTTGTTTATCACTTGATTAAATTCTATTTACAAATATAATCATTCACTGAAGTACAAATTAATAATATTTAAGTGATACATTTTTAAAAAGCAGCATAATTCATTATTCCATGGCATGTTGAGAATGTCTAAACTGCATTTTCGCACACATCTTCTCAGATGACATTAGAATTAGGTTCTGCTTATCTAACAGAGTTAAGCTAATAACTAACTAATAACAGTTAAGCTGTTAACTAACGGTTAAGCTCCTATGAGGTTGGCCCATCATATTCCACAGCAGTCTTTAAAGTTTAAAAGTTTAGAGTTTAAATGGACTTCTCAAAGCTGAGGCTTTGCTGAGAGCCCGTGGGAGCTGCTGGGCCTTACTGAGACAAAGCACATCCTGTGTCACTGGGCTGAAGAGAGAGCTGGCAGTGGTGTGCCAAAAACCCCCATGTGAGAGCAGGTCCTGGGTGCGGCCATGTTCATGGGAAGCCAGGCTGACTTTTTTGGCAGAATAGCTTGCAGCAGTATGGGAGTGGGGTGGAGTAGAGGAGCAGCTCATGCTGAGATCCACAAGGGCACTCTGCAGACCAAACTTTCAGAACTCAACAGGGCATTGTGATCATTTTCCAGATAAAAAGATGTAGCTGTGTCAGGCAACTGTGCTGCTCCTCACTCCAAGCACTTTGGGCTTCTGTGTCAGAGCAAAACAATAAAGCCAGGTTTATGCTATGTGCTGTGGAGAGCTGCAAGCCAGGAGCTTTCCCTGGGCAGTGCCATTTCCTTTACCTCATGAGCCATTTAAGTATTCCCACTTAAACTCCACCTATCCTGCAAAGGCATCAAAGAGAGTATTTTCCTCTGTCCTCATCACATGAAAAGCTAGTAAGAGTGGGACACTCCCCCATTCATGTTGGTAACCTGGCCCCAGAGGAGTTTTCCCAATTGCATCTGGAGAAAGAGAGAAACAAACCCAGTGCCCATGGCAGCAGTCACATGTGGGCACAAAATACCTGGTAATCTTTTCTTACCAATGCTTCTCTACACTTACTACAAGGCAGATGCAGTAGGGACATCCTACATTATTACTGATGGTTTACTACCGATTTCAAGATCCATCTTACCTAAGAACTCCTGGTTAGATGTCCAGTGTTAGGAAATTGCCTTGGCTAACTGTATTATCCATGGAGAACATTGTGCTGCTTAAAAGGGTAACTCCTGCATACTTAGAGAGGTCATTTTTAGATAGTGAACAGTTGATGAAATCCATTCTATATCTTCAGATAATGCATGTGACATAAATAAAAAAAATATGTATTTGTAATTAAATTTATTGCTTGGACATATTTTCTCAAAATGGGAATATAAACTCATTGATTTTAAAAAATTATTTATATATATAACATTTAAATATATCTTTATTTGCAGATGCAAATCTACTGCTATGATGCAGATCAGTTTACAAATTTTGAAGAGGCAATTAAAGGAAATGGAAAGTTAAGAGCTTTATCAATTTTGTTTGAGGTAATCAACATATATCTTTGTGTCATTAAACAAGCTTTGAAACACAGCAGATGTTCAAACTGAATTTAACTGGTTCCAGTGCTTGATCACTGAGTTAAAAATTTGCATATATCTTTCTAATTTATTCTTACAGAAAAGCAAATGGGCAAAATACATTTGCTCTGCTTTAATTCATCTATAATTTTGGTGGTAAACTGCAACTTTCAATTCTTTTGTAATGAAGCTTGTACTGTTAAAAAAATGCAATTTCTTTTTAACAGATTGGACTAGAAGATAATCCGGATTATAGTCCGATCATTAATGGCGTAGATAGTGTTAGTCGTTATGGTAAGTCTGCTTCCATGTTTTATTGATCACTGATTAGACTAAATTCCATTTCAGTGTAATTATGAAACCTTAAAGACATTGGGGAGCACAGTTCTCTAGAGCTCAGCCATGTCTGTTGTGTTAGAAACAACAGAAGTCATCTGGATAGACTAGAGAGCTGGGCAATCACCAACCATATGAAATTTAACAAGAGCAAGTGCCAGATTCTGCACCTGGGACAGGGTAAACCTGGCCATACATACAAACTGAGGGACAAGAGGCTGGAGAGCAGCACTGTGGAAAGAGATCTGGGGGTTTAGGTTGATGTCAAGTTAAATGTGAGTCAACAGTGTGGCAGCAAAGAAGGCAGTGTCCTGAGGTACATCAAGCATAACATAGCTGGGCAGTTAAGGAAAGTGATTGTCCCACTCTACACTGCATTGGTATAGCCCCATCTCGACTACTGTGTGCAGTTTTGGGTGCCTCAGTATAAGGACATCACACTATTAGAGTGTGTCCAGAGGAGGGCGACCAAGATGGTGAAAGGTCTCGAGGACAAGACTTATGGAGAGCAGCTGAGGTCACTTGGTTTGTTCAGCTTGGAGAAGAGAAGGCTGAAGAGTGACCTCATCGCAGTCTACAAATTCCTCAAGGTGGACAGCAGAGTGGGAGTTGCTGATCTCCTCTCTCTGAGCATACAAGGAAGTGGTATGAAGCTACATCAGGGATAGTTCAGATGGGACATTAGGAAAAGGTTCTTCATTGAGAAGGTAGTCAGTCACTGGAACAGGCTCCTCAGGGAAGGAACACCTGGAGCATTGGCACTAAACCTATGAGAGTTCAAGGAATGTCTGGGTGGTGCTCTCAGTCATATGGTTACGTTTTAAATAGTCCTGTGAGGAGCAGGGAGCTGGACTCGATGATCCTTATGGGTCCCTTCCAACTCGACATATTCTATAATTCTATGGTTTATTTACCGCAAGACAGTCTTTGTAACAACAGCGGTAAGTGTAAATGAATAAACATAACTGTCATGAGGAATTTGCAACTATTTAAATGCTAAATCAAGAGAAATGTCCAATTTATTCTGTGAGTTTTCTTAATCACACATTTGTGGATTTTTATATGTGTTTGGAAGCCAAATAATCCTGTTGCAGTGATCCAAGATGAGTTTTATGAGCGGGAAATGGTATAAATATCCGTATTCCGTAGACTCACTGGAGATTAATTATTTTTCCAGTAGCTCCTGTGTAAATCTGAAATAATCCTATTATATTTGTACTAGTGTTATTCAAACCGAATGTTGATACTTTGGTTTTTTAGAATTCCTCCTTGTTTTATGTCAGAGCATATGGACTTCACAGTGGTGCATGAGCAGATCTGCACTCAGTTTCTAACTCATTTTCATGATGGCTTTGCTGAAGAATAGGGATATTTTCTTACATCATGGCCATGACCTTAAGTAAACAGCTAACTTTGTCATAGTTTTTCTATGTGTAATGATACTTGCTCTTCGTAAAGCCTCTTAAGATCAATAGGCTGAGAGTGTAAAAATCTATTAGCCGACTGTTTTAAAAGCTTTCAAAAGCATGTCACTAAAATCAAGGTTGTTTTTCTCCAAACACCGTTCAACACATATAAAAGGGAGCAACTTTCCTAAATTACAAAGACAGTCGAGGGGGAAATATAAAGCAATTAAGATTCATTATCTTTGTGTGCCATCTTCTATGAAGCACGAAGGAGAACAAGTAATACATCAAAGCAGATACTGTCCTGCACCCTTGGAAGGAGCTGTAAAACTATCAGCAGCAAAATTCAAGATACAGCCATGACATGGCACTTCAACAATGAGGAGAATAGTATTTTCTTGAATAAAATGCAAATGAGCTCTGAAATTTCAGGTCATGACTAAATCAAGTTGTCCCTCCTGGAGAAAAGTGAATAGCACATGATCTGTCCTTGTCTGCAATGTACATGATCTGTCCTTGTCAGTCATTTCTGTATTGTGCTTATTTGAATCCCAGTTGCTGAGTTCTCAGGCTCTGCAGAGGAGCAGTCCTGTTCCTTCTGGACAAACGCTGTTTCTCATCATTTTTTGTGGGTGTTTGGTTTTAGAATCTAGGCTGCCAATCACATTAAAGCACATTTTAAAATCCAAAGTTCCAAAATGTATGGCAGGATTCTTGCTATAAATGAGAAGTTTCATATCCCCAAGCATTTATATATAACTGACTGACCATTCATTTTTACTGAAGGAAGAATGTGTTAACTAGACACATACCGGATAGCAGTGAATAGCAATGATAGCTTCTGTCTAAGCGGTTGATCAACACGTTGACAGCAGAAGTAGAAGGATGGGTTTTGCTCAACACTGCTAAATGTTCCCTTTTCATGATACATGGATAAGGGAGGGCTGGGGAGAGCATCTTTTAAACCTTAACCCAGTGGAACAGTCACTGTTCAGAAGGAAAGCATCAATGATTTGTAGTACTGTTGATGTAATTTGCTGCTCTCACCAAATTTATAAGGAATTATGAAGACAAAGACAGGTCAGAAATCTGTACAGGGCTCAAGAAGTAACATCTGTAAAACCAAAAGTTAATGCACAGTATGAAAACTCATTATATATTCACAAGTGAATACTTATCAAATGGGAAGAAATTTAAAATCAGTAACTTTGGATTGAAACAAGGTATATAAGGATCTTCATTATTCCAGGGTGTAAAAAACAAGTATTATTTTGGATGCATCAGACAGTAAGGCAGATAATTGTCAGAGAGTGAAAAAAATCTGCCTTGAGGAAGTTGGTATAATTTCTTCCGATTTCTGTTGCTGGACCCTGCCACCATACCAGCACAAACATAGCTTTCTGTGAACAGACTCCCAGCAATGCCTCATGCATGCTCCCAGCTGACAAGGTACCAGGTAAACTGCTGACCTGAAAGCTGTGATACTATTTTCACAGAACAATAAACAGAGTGGTCACACTCTTCTGGAGGAGGTCTTTGCATCTTTCTCTGCTTTGTGTAAAGCTGTTGCAGACTTTCACTGTATTGCCATTTTAAAAATGGCTATAATAAAAATTCCACAGAAATTTTGCTTCTGTCATCGTGAATAATACAACTTTCAGGTCTAACATGGTGATAGTTCCCCAGGCTGTGATTTTCTGCAGAGGTTAAGATCCTGTGAGAAATTCAGTAAATTGACCAAGTTCAGGGAAGCCATGTCATGAGACCAAAACAGGAGACATAGTTTTTCTTTGAACTTCACATGTGAGACAAAGATTTGGCATCTTGGACATTTATGAGTAAACTTACAGGTGAAAAAATTCTTGTGAACCAATGCATCAATCACTTTTTTTACTACTGGAGTAACTCATTACACCTTCCCAAGTAAACAAAGTTTTTATTGAACAATACTTACTCAAACTAAGTAGAAAAGACTCAGCAATCTATTTGTATGCTAGTCTCTCTGGAGATCAAATTTTGAGTATTCTCAAAATTAGCATGTTCCTATAATGCTAACTCTTTTGGAGAGTGTTACTTCTATTTATTCATTGCTTCTGCAGTATTTTAACTATCTGACTTTAAAAATATTTTTTTTCCAGGAAAACAGGCTGCCTTAGAACCATTTATTTTGCTGAACCTTTTGCCGAATGCAACAGACAAATATTACACTTATAATGGGTCTTTATCAACTCCTCCTTGCTCTGAAACAGTCGAATGGATTGTGTTTAAAGATACCATTAGTATTTCTGAAGACCAGGTAATTCATTTAATGTATTAGAAGCAAACAATTGTACATAATACCAAGGAAAAATGGTTGCCAAGTATATGGTAAAATCTCATGACATTCATTGCCAGCGCAATCACCTGGCTTTTCTTTTATCTGATTTTAGATTTTTCATGTAGCCATTAAATTAGAAAGCATAAGTATTACTTGAATGTGTTATCCTTTCCCTTTTTTAGTTCAGGACTAGATTCTGAGTCATTTCTTGTCTTACAAGGAAGTAAGAACACACTTCCTAACTCTGCAGGCTGTCTGGACTCGTAGCTCGGTTAAAGAGGAGTGCAAACCATTCTTGCCATATTTCCCAGCTAAATGGTGGTGGCTGGGCAGGGCATAGCTCCAACATCAAAGTTGTTGAGAAACACAGCTGGAGTAAACCAGGAACAAAAGCTCAGTGCCCCCTGGGAGACTTTACCCAACATCTTTTCCCCTGGGTTTTTGCCTATTAGCAGAATCTGCTTATTTTGTTATGACTTCTGACTTATTTTTTCCTCGCCTCTTCTAGTTAGCTGTATTCTGTGAAGTCCTTACAATGCAGCAGTCTGGCTATGTTATGCTGATGGACTACCTGCAAAACAACTTTCGAGAGCAGCAATATAAGTTCTTTGGGCAAGTGTTTTCCTCTTACACTGGACAAGAAGAAATTCATGAAGCAGGTATTTACTGAACAGTCATTCCTCTCTTCACAGGTTGAAAGACAATTGTCAGTAAAAGATTCATCTTTTTTTTCTACACAATTCAGTAAATTGTGTAGAAAATAGCATGCTGTATTATTACTCATAAATCTATCACTCCAGAGAAAAACACTAGCAATCATAAAACATGTCTGATTAAATGGAGTGGAAAATTAAATGCTTGTCTTGACCAAACGTTCAGGGAAGATCACATCAGTTCAAGCTTTCTTGCACTGCCCTTTTAATGTGTTTCAGATATAAACAAAGCTGCCTTTTCAAGGGCTGCAAGAGGTTTTGTTTTACAAACCCATTTGGCTCTTTGTTGTGTAATGCGGATCCTTTTCCAACAGAGGCTGAAGTGAGGTCACCAAATTCATTTCAGTAGTCTGCTGAGAAAGTGATAGATGGAGAGAATCCCAGAAGCCGGATTCTGTTCTCTGTTTTACCCAGAACCGCAGAGAAGTTTTTGAAGGTTATATGACCGAAACAGTACTTTATGTAATGGGAAACAAGATCTAGCACTAAATATGGAAATCTATGATTTCTATACTCACAAGTACAGAAGAATAAACAGTAAACATCTACTTTGGGAGCATTATGTTGCTACTTGGATGAGGATACCTGTAGATTCTTAAACTCAGTTGCACTGAGTTGTGCTTAATTAGACACAGAGGGATGACTGAAGCATGGGGTTCTCCAGATTAGAAAGAAATGTGGTCTCATTTTAATTAGCCTTGTTTGGGTGATATTTTTTTTTCCTACTGGAAGGATCTTGTGTATCAAGCTAGCGAATGTTCATCATTCAACTGCCCAAGGGCTGGGTCCCCTGCACAAGTGCATCACACTGCTTTGCCACAGTGCTGCACAGGATAGCCTTGCTGCTTCATTTCTATAACTACAATAACACTTCTGTTTTGACCTGACCTTGTCATGGACTCCTCAGATGTGTGCCCAGGATATGTATTTTTTTTGCACTGGTCTAAGCCAAAAAATATCTTGGCAGGGTTTTTTGTTTGTTTGGGTACTAAGTAGCATTTGAAATTTAGAAGCTTGGAGAAGGAGTATAGAATTGAGCTGCAGCAATCAAGCATATCACAACTGAGTAAATATCTGTTTCCAAATGGATTTACCAGGTCACGGTTGATTTGGCCTAACTTAAACAAAATAATCCTTCCCCAGATCCCTCCGTTTAATGAAGGTCACTAGGAGACAGGTCACTGTAATACAGACCACCTTTTCTAATGTCCAAGTTGTCAGAAGAAAATTTAAAAAAATGTCATAGGCAAAGGACCTTTGAAGATAGATACCAGGACTACTTCTGCCATCTGCAATCCACTTGCCTCCCTGCTGGTTGCACTATAGCTGCAATCTTGTCCTTGACCCTTCGGCTGGGTCACTGCAATAGAAGGAAGCTACTTTCAGCTGTGCCATCCTAATCTGGATTTCCACAGAGACTGACATGAAGAAAAGCTGAATACTACTGTTTAAGACAGGCCCCTGCTTCCTTCTGTCCACTCCAAGTGCTGGCACTTGAAGGAGCATTCCATGTGCTGTCCAAAGCAGTGTGTGTGTTAAAACTGCATAGGAGGTTGCTTCCAACCAGTCCCATTTCTGCACTATATCAAAGAGAGATTCTGTGAATTTTCTATCTTACCTGTGAGTTTGGTATCCATACAAATTAGTAAAGAGTGTCTAGCCTAAAGATATTAGGATCCTTTTCTGCATTGAGTTACACTATTTAAAACTAAAAGGCCTTTCTGCTTCATGTAATCCAAAATTTCTGTGTGACAAAATTTCTGTAGAATTGTATAATACCAAACAAATAGATGTCAGTCTACCAAGTTTAAGACAGAAGTGTCCTGCACTCACATTACTGTGGCAGCAAACACATGTAGTTTTTATTCCAAACTAGGTATTTAAAGTAACAAATTGTAGCTTAAAATATTTGGTTTGGCCATAAACAAGATGGGACAGAAAGAGTTGACTAAAATTTCAAGTCTTCCTGTGTATGTATTTCACATTTCTGTTAATATTTATGTGCACTATGTAAATGCAACATCACATACACATACATGTTTATGTATGGACACATGCATATGTATACATACAAACGCAATTATAGGATTTGTTTAATGTGGAACATTAAAGCAGTATTTATGTTTTCATCTTCATTTTAAGAGGAGGTAAAAAAGAAGGTAAATAAAAAGCTCTAGGAATCATTAAACTTAAATGTTGAGATGTAAAAACTGTAACATGAATGCCTAAGTCCCCAGAGTAAATAGGCTTTTGTATTTCATATTAATATTGAAAAGTTCTTGTAGTCAACAGGGAAAAATAATCTGTGAAATCCCTTTAGATGATTAAGAGAAATGACAAGAGTAGGCCTTACTCAAATAGATAATTGAAAAATTATTATGTATTTTGAAACCTAGAATCCAAATTTCTCCTGTTAGATTCAGTGTAGACTCTCATTAAGCAGTAGGATTAAGCACTTGATTTATTGCTTTTATTAATACATGGCATTTCTTAAGTAGAGCTAAGTTTCCTTAGAAGGACTAAGAGAGTCTTTCTATTCAATTATAAACTAATTTCAGCAAAATATTGTCAGATATTTTCACCCAGTGACAACCTCAACATTCTAGGTGTACAAGCACTGCCCTACTGGTACATAGGCGATATTTAAGCCTGCCTAGTGATATACATAATTTTCCTCTGTGATATGTATCTATGCATGTATGTGTGTATGTATTTAAGAAGAAGATTAAAATTGCTAATCCTTACAGCTAGACTTGAGGGTTCACCTCAAAAAGCTTTTTGAAATTGTAATGCTTTATCTCCACCAACCAGCTGGCATGAAAATCCATTCATAATAGACATCATTGTTTATTCCTATAAACCTGAGAACCATCATGGTAGCTACTGGGCCCATTACAAAACTTCCCATCCACTCCACTCTTCTAGTAATGCCCTGTGAGTAAATGCAGAAACACAATTCCCGTTATTCTTCCTGGATTTAGTAAAGGTATAAAAACCGAGTTTTTACTATTCAAGACTGACAATATATATTGGTGAAAAATGTTTGTCAACCTGTTTTACTATGAAAAATACAACTGTGTAGTTATTTTAGGTAAATTCTTTTGCAAGACCAGGGTAAGGACTCAAGTCTTTACCTTTTAACGTACCGCAGACGACATCAATTGGCTACAACCATTCTCAGATTCTCTCAAGACATTTCCTCTTGTGTGAGATACTTTATACTGACACAATGTGCTGGGTGCAGGTGCCCAGGTGTTGGTAACAGGGGAGCTGCAGGGCAGCCTCTGTGAGGAGAGGCCGAGGCTGTCCAGTGCTGGACACAACTGGTTCCAGCTGGCTCCAACCAGCAGGATCTGTGACCCTCCATGGGAGACACACTACTGTCTTTTCCTGAAGGACTGTACCCCAGGGAAAGGACCCTTGGTGGAGAGGTTTGTTTAGGACTGTATCCCATGAATGGGACCCCACACTGGTGCAGAGGAACATCATGAGGAGGAAGGAGCAGCAGAGAGAAAGTGTTATGAACTGACCACAACCTCCATTCCCCATCCCACTGTGCCACTTGGGGTGGGGAAGTGGAAGAGTCAGGAGTGAAGCTGAACCTGGGAAGAAGTGAAGGTTGGGATGAAGGTGGTTTTAGTTTTGGTTTTGTTTCTCACTGTCCCACTCTGTTTTAATTGGTGATAAATTAAATTAATTTCCCCAAATTGAGTCTGTTTTGCCCATGACGGTGATGGGTGTGCAGTCTTCCTGTGTTTATCTTGACCCACAAGCTTTTTAATTTTATTTTCTTCCTTGTCCTGTTGAGGAGGAGGGTGAGAGAGCAGCTGGGTGAGCCAGCCAAGGTCAACCCAGCACACATTTCTACTGTGCTGCTTCACCTCCAGCACAAAGATAGAGTAGACGATGAATATAGAAGAAGTGCTTTTTGCCACACACTGTGTCAGGAAGCTGAAAAGTCCTTGATTGTCTTAATCTAAATGAAGTGATTTCACAGCTTCCACAATTGAAAATCTGGACTTAAAAGATAAAAATCTCAAGCCCAGGTTCAACTAAAAGTAGAAGAAAGCAACAAATGTGAAAAAAATCTCTGAGTTATCCAGTGCTGCCTCAGAACTATGCCTGGTTTTATTCCGACTGTGTCAGGCTCAGAGAAGTTTAAATCCAGGCATATATATATTTGTGTGTGTGTATATGTATATGTATATGTATATGTATATGTATATGTATATGTATATGTATATGTATATGTATATGTATATAAATAAAGCAAATTTGGGCAGCTTATAAAGATCTTTTTGTCAAAAACTCAGCCCAAATAGATTCTGACAGTTATTTGGCTAATGTACCTTGGTGCTCCCCAGTGATGCAGTTCGGTTTAGATTAAAAACTTCTAGGTTATATGCATAGCATTTTATTCTACAGAAGAATAAGCAAAGATAGGTGCATTATCATGATCTGATATGCAAAACCAGCATCTGAGTACTCACCTGGGAAAAGCAGAGACCTGAATTCAAGCCCAGCAGGGGCTTAAATAGGTCTCTGACTTGCTGTAAATAGTGTTCTGCTGCTTGAGATTTGTAATCCCGTTGAATATCAGTGACTTCAGACTCAAGAACTCCCTTTCTTGAAGTCTCTTTGCCCAGAATTTCAAAGTCCATATCAGAGCAGAAGTCTTTAATTGGGTAAGTTGATATGTGATCTCCTCACTTTTCCCAGTCTCCGAAGAGGGAAAATGGGGAAAGGTAGGAGCAAAGTACCTCTGTGTTACCAAGGCTGGCAGGAAAGGGAAGGAAACAGCACAGGCAGTATGGCTGATGAAGAGGCATCAGAAGAAGGGCAAGAGACAACAGCTTTGGAAGGAATTGGCATGAAATAATATGCTGTAGACAGAATACTGTCGTGTTGTAATATTGTTGGCCACTGCTGAGATGAACAGGATCGAGCATCAAAAGGAGAACAAACAGGAAGAGAACTTTTTTCTTGAAAAAAAAAATAGTTGGAATAACCATAAAAGAGAGTGAAACTAAAAGCAATTTGAGACACAAAACTTCTACCTTTAAAAGTTTTATAATATTACTCCATTAATTTGAATACAGTCAGAGATTTCAGAACCAAATTCACTCACAAAGAGGAAGGGAGGAAAAAGAGCAGCAGAGAAGAGTTTGGATAGGGAGAAGCTTAGTATTTATACTATGAAAAGGCATTTTGAGAGTTATTTTAAACACCTTCAATAAGAAATAGCTGAAGACTATTTTGATGCCTAAAAGAAAAATCTGAGTTTAAGTCATCTGCCTTGAGGCTTAGAATTGAGGAGGATATCGTATTTGCTGGTCTAATGATTTCCTTTTGCCATCTAGTGGAAATGGGGTGGAATGACGAGTTTTAGAAATGGAATGGAATGGAATGGAATGGAATGGAATGGAATGTGCACAGCTTGAGATTTTTTTTAAATTTGCTCTTCATCTACATCAATTAAAATTCAGTACAATGAATAAAATGGCATGTCAGATACATAGCACAGTAGATTTAAAGTCGAGCAAGCTGCAGAATTCAGCTAACTTACAAAAATACTGCCTCTACCATTAGCTTACACACACATAGTAAAAAAAAGAAATAATAAAAATCACTGTTTGTTTTCCATTGACCAGTTCAGACCGGAGCCGCTCGAAACTGCCCACCTGTATACAGAACGGAAGAAATTGAGTTTTTCAAACTATTGGCATTTGGGTGCCCTCCTGTGTTCCAGTGGCAAATTGCAAAGTTAATGGAAATTTTTTTTCCTTTCTTTCAAAAATGCAGTGTTGTACACCAAAAGTGTTGTAGAATCATGGTGTTTGCTTCCTTTAAGAGAACTCCATTCTTTAGTGCTGAGTCTGAAGACACGGTTCCCCACACGAGCAGAGGGGATGATGAGAGCAAGGAAGGAGGATGAGGTCTCAGCCCAAACCTAAGCCAGCCATGAATGAAGTGACTGTATATGCTGTTGCTTTATCTTTTTCTGTATTACAATTTACTGGTCATTTTTCAGTGAGCTTCAGCTAGATAATTTACATTTTCCACTAATATAAATTTTTCATGCATATTAATCTACCTTTGACTTTGTATATTACGTTTAAGCTACACACAGGTGCTTGGGCAATTAAAAACAAAAAACAAAAAAAAACAAACAAAAAAAAACCACACACAGAAACAAATGGCAGAGTCTCAGTACATTTCTAACATACTGGTAATCCATACATCTACGTAAAGATGTATGGAAAGTATCAAAAGTTTCAGACTACTTGAATAAGATGAAAAGAGTATTGGAGGGGAAAGGTTAGGAGACGTGCAGAAGTAGCTGCCTGACCAGGCTTCTTCTGGAGCACAGGTTCAGGCTCACATGGAAGGTGGGCATGGGCCAGGCCCAGGACTGCAACAGTCTCATCAGACTTCTTCAGCAGATGTCCAAATGGTACGTTGAAATACAATAACATGAAATCACTACCAGCTAACCTCACCATTTCTTAGCCTCTCCCTGTTTGCTTTTTGTCTCTTCTTTAGGTACTACAAAAAGTTTCAAAAATAAATTTAATAAATATAATATTCTTTCCTTTTTCTTCCAGTTTGCAGCTCAGAACCTGAAAATGTTCAGTCTGATCCAAAGAATTATACTAGTCTCCTTGTTACATGGGAAAGACCTCGGGTTGTGTATGACACCACAATTGAGAGATTTGCTGTCTTTTATCAACAGTTGGATGGGGAAGACCAGACTAAGCACGAGTTTCTGACAGATGGGTATCAGGACTTGGTAACTGTAAACTCTTCAAGTTTCATACAAAGGGGTGATGTTAAAACACTCACTGTTAATTATCTTAAGGGATTAAACAGTAGCTAGGAGCTGATTCAATAAAAAAATTTACTCCTTTCACTGGAGCTCACAGAAGCTGTTCTTCATTTTTTGACTGTGAAGCCACAAAGACAATTAAAAACCAAACCAAATGAAAACAAAACCAAACCAAAACAAGCCTCCCTTGCCCAGAAAAAAAGAAAGCTTTCTCAGACTGGTGTTCTAATTTGTCTATACTATCCCCAAAAGTTTATGAACATATCAGTTTCAGAGCTCCTTAGCCATAAAACTCGACTTTAGTCAATTAATAGTGATCTGTACTTCATTGCTCACTGATGTGCAAAGAATGACCTACACAAGCAACTAAGATTCAGTACAATCATTCTGTTGTAAATATTGAGTTACAGCTTCATGGTATTTTGCTAATGGGATCTAGTTTCTTTTACCCTCTTAAAAAGCTTATACTTTATCAGAGATAATCTTACATAAACTAGTGTTTGGCATTAAATAATTATATAGTTTGGTATCCTCCATGTAAAAATTCACAAGAATTTTTAAAAGCTGACTGAAAAACATATGTAACAATAAAATATAAAAAAGCATACATAAGAGTCCTAGAAGAAAGAAGCTTTATGGTTCATATGAAAAATGTTTTATGAAAACATTAACGTTTCCAAATATTTGGTATTTATTTGCAAGTAAATGATTAAACATGGTTTTTCTTTTAGGGAGCTATTCTAAATAATCTGCTGCCCAATACAAGCTATGTTCTTCAGATAGTTGCTGTTTGCTCTAATGGTCTATATGGAAAATACAGTGACCAAGTCATAGTTGATATGCCTTTAGAGGATGCAGGTAAGTGGTCTTTTGAGCTTAGTGAACACTTTTAGCTGAAAATCTGTATTTGAAGAAATAGTTTGTTTGCAAACCAGTTAAAATGCGTGACTATCAAATATGCTAAAATGAAATTTCAAAATCACTCCAGTTAACCTTCAGCATGTTCTTTGCTACTGATATTTTACATTATATAATTCTTCATTCCTTGTAAACATTACTTATGAAAGACTGCATGTTAATTTTTTTTAACTCTAAAAATATTCTGAAAAACACCTACCTGATTTCAAATCTCACAAGTGTTTCTTTTAGCAATATAATG
>NW_010174083.1:15669-26714 GCF_000695765.1 Mesitornis unicolor
ACCATGTTTGGTATTATTTCTCTATGGTTCAAGCATCCTCCCAAAATTAATCCAGACAGCCAAAGTATTAAGGAAACAAGTAATACAAACCAAATGTGTGACTTACAAGTCTGTATCAATTGATTTTGAAATTTGATTTCATATGATTACTTGGAGTTTGATTTCAAAGGACTTGCGGTGATGGAATTCCCTTGCTTCTTAATGCTGCCTCGCAAAAAATCAAAAGGCCTAACAAACAAATCTTAATGATTTCACAGCCAGATTTACTTCCTCTGCCTGCTGGTAAATGTGAAATAATTTTAAACTATAGCATGAAGCTTGATCTTGTCCTTAATAATTCCTTAAATTCTGTGGAAGTTTTAGCATCAGACCCAGTTCTTATCAAAGTGAGTGAAAGCTGTGTTTTTAATTAAGAACCCTGTAATTAATCATAGGAAGAAATCAAAGACTTTCTGATCATGCAAGAAACCATTTTTTAATCTAAGGGACTGTATTCTTGATTATATATGGACTCTGTAATTTCAGTTTTACACTTCATTAAGTCTCTTTAGCTACAGCAAAGTCCTTATCAATGTTGTGATGTACTTTGGAAAACAGGTCAGGTTTTCGTTTCAAGGGAACCACATTCCTTTACAGCGAGAAAGAATATGATTTTCAACAAGCTCTACTGCATGAATTCTGAACTAATAATGGTAATAGGCTTATTATAACTATTATAAGTGTGATTATGTTTGAAGGAGAGGGACGCAGGTTCAGGTATACTACATATAATTTTCAATAAACATTTAACTTGTCTTTCAAACAAAAGTGTTTAGAAGAATGTGTTTTTGGAGTCATGCTAATATCTACCTGAATTATCCTGTTTCTCTTCAGTTTTCAATGAAGTCCATGACAAGGTTCTGACATTCTGCCTGACATTTCACTTTTCTGTTTATCCCTTCTCTACCTCTTAGATACTATATTCCTCCCCTTTCCTTTCCAGAAATTCCTTATTTTGTGTTTGAAGATTTTCTCAGATGCGATTTCATCTATAAACCCCCACATCTATTTCTACGTGGATTGACAAATAAGCAGCATAGTGTTGTAAATACTACACAATAGTCAGTTCAACAAGTCACATGAGTGCAGTGCTGCCATCACAGCTTTAAAAGCTCAGAAAACAAACATTGGAACAAAAAATCCAGTGTAGGTAATATCCATAGGATAACCCACCTTACTACTACTGTTGTATCCCTGCTGTAAGGATCATACCACCCCACTGTGTGCCCTGGCTTCTTTGAGAAGGAAATGTGGATGCAGAGGCAGGGAGTGAGACAGGAGTGCTGGGGCTGGGTCAGCCTGGAGCCAGCACTGCAGACAGCACTGCACAAGGCACCTGAGATGCAAGCAAATCCTGCAGGGGAACAAGTTCAGCAAGAGGGTGGTGCTGGGCAGTCTGCAGCTGGCCAGCGGTGCAGATATCGCCACCCATCACAGCATCCCTGTTGTACTTCTGCTGGAGTCAGCAGTGGCTTTGAATTGATTTCAGCAGAACAAAGAGTGAGGGCCTTGCTTTGAAAATACATAGTGGGAAACTCATTTCCCTTTCCACTGCATCAGCAGAAATTTCTGAGATTTATATTCTCAAACAAGAGAATTTGGTGCAATAAATGTTATATTTAGCAGTTCTGAGTTAAGGTCTGATATTCTCAACAGAATATTCTGATATTCTGTTTTACACAGGCACACCACTAATTTATTTTTGTTACAGAAATTAGAAAATACAATGCAAGGATACATAGACAAAATGTAAAGGTGTATATATATAAAATATGAACAGGTTAGTGTTAACTATTAAAATGGTATTTTTGTGTTTTCTGTCATTTGAACATTTATATATGTCTCCTTAATGTTGCGTTAAAGCAGATTAAGATATATAAGTATATTCTTATCCTGAGTTTCTTGTCTTTAAATAAAGAATTGTAAAGAGGAGAGTTAAATGATCTGCATATCAGAACTCTAAAAACACCTGTGGATTTTTTTCAAATTTCAGGCAATTCTGAAAATTTATAATAGCTTCAGGTCTACCTAAGGTTTTTCCTTTAGCTTTCCAAAAGCTTCAAAATGGAGGAAGATTATTTCAGGCCAAATGAAGTGTTTCAAGGATATTTTAAATAAAAGAAAAAAAATAAAGAGGGAGAAGTTTATAAATAATAAAAAAACCCCAACAAAATTAATATTTTATGTGTTTCAGAAAAACTGTTTCTCTGGGAAGCTTCCTATCTGAAATGGACACAAAGTTACTAAATGTACTTTGTATTCTTTAATTTTGACACTTCCGCAGCGGTACATCTGAGACCAATGGATGAAGAAAATTCTGGAAAAAATTGCTTGCTCCCATGTAATCAGTATGATTACTGTGGACGTACATTGCTCTATAAATAAGTTTTATATATGCTGTCTCAACCCTGGATATAGTTTTAAAATACAGAAAAAACTTCCATTCATTTCTAATATTAATGTTTATTTGCATACTTACTTTTACTAATTATTTACATCTGAATTAACTGTTGCAAATATTGCAAATATTTTTATATTTAATAATTTAATAATTCAAATATTAAACAATAGAGATATGAGAATGTAGATATCTAATAAGAAAGATGTGTTCAGAGCAACTTGCTGGTTACTACTAAAACATCAAATTGGTTTTGTGATCTGCTTTGTAGATCTTGAGGCAAAAGGGGATTTCTTGGAGCTCCTGCTTGTGAATTTATGAAAGAAAAGTTATCTTCACCATGAAGACATGAAATAAAATTGACTCACATAAAGCATAAGCTAAAACTTTCATTTTCAAGAATTACTCTGAGAAAGCCAATTTAATTAAGATGAAATTCACTGCGGTCACCTCCAGATCAATTAATCTTCATGTTAAGAGCTAAAGTGAGGCGTGAGTCATGCGGAAGCATTAGATGGGCTGTTTTCCAGGAAGAATTCTGCCCTTGGAGTGGCCACTTTAAATGAAGGAAGTTTCAGTACACTGTGCAACACAAGTCTCATGTTCAGAAAACTCATGACCATTGGTTTAGCCATTTTCTTTCTAGATGCTTGCAAGAGAGAGTTTCTGATGTCTTCTCCCTGGCCTGTCTGAGTGCCTCCTGTTCATGGTTAGTGAGGGTGCTGCAGGCTCCGGATGACCCACAGACCAGGGTTAAATCCTCTCGTTCTTGGTAGTGCTTGGTAAGAGGAAGGACCTCTTTTGGGCCATGCTCTCTGCCTCAGTTTGTGGAAGCCCCAGGAGCTCTGGTACGACATTGGGCAAATGATCATAGTTGAGACCTCTGCTCTTTGGGTTTTTCCTAAACTGTTCAGAGTGGCAGCCTTTCATCTTGTTATATAGTGTACGTGCACATTAAAATTGTTTCCTGTTAGTTTTCTTTTAGTAAAAGTCACCAGATGCCCTACGTGATGTAGCTACACAACCTCCATTGAAAATTAAGGGAATTGTATACATAGTATTTTAGTCAGCTTTGATAAAAGTCCAACCTTTATTTACCTGTTTTTCATTTGCTATTAGAATTGGATTTTGAATAACAATCTAAATGCGTGCTTTGACTCTCTAGATAGCATCTGTATAGCTCTGAAAGTTCTGCAGTAGTTTGTTGTGTAATTAATATGAGTGTGACTTACATGCTTTTGCTGACAGAGGAAATGAAAAATAAGAATATATCTATCCTCTCATCATCCTTTATGTAGACTTTGGTTGGTGTTTATTAAAAAAAACTATGCTGGGATATGGCTCTCAAATTCTCTCTTCGGCATGGCAGCTCATGCTGTCAGCAATCCTGTGAGGGTCTAACTATTCGATTTCTTTGTAACTTGTCTTTGTGACTGATTTTTGTCCTAAAAAGCACTAAGCCTATCTTTAATGTTTCATTTAGAGAGTGCTCTCTTTTTTCTGATTTTGTACTGATAAATGTAGAAATCTGAAAACTACTTTAATCAGAAGAAACAGGCTTTACTTTTGTTCTTGCCGTGCCATTTATTACATGACAGTATAGAAACAAAAACAGTTAATGGTATGCATGCTATTCTACAATTACAAATCAGACTTTTAAGAAATTTTTTAAAATATTTACACTGAAAAAAAACCTTTTTGTCTTTGTTCTATCGTTTCTTCATCTGTCATTAGAATGGACTGTGAAAAGACCTCTACAAAACTTTCTAACTAATGATTTAATTATTTTATTTTAAAATGTAAGCTATAGAATAATCAATATGTGGTTCCAGAAAAAATAAACAAACTTGTTCATCAACTCACATCAATGGGTTGTTTTTTGGGGGATGTGGTTCTTTTCCTTGTTTGGGGGATGTTAGGAGATTTCTGTAATCTCCTATCAGATCAAAAACTCCGCAACAGGATGAACAGAACTTCTGTAAGTGTGTGACTCTAATGCCTTAGTCAAGTACATTTTCTGTAACCAACTAAATTTAAATAGACTTTGTAAATGCCTGAAGATTTAGTGTTGTTAATATATATATTATGTATATATATATATAAGTATGTTAATGCCTCTCCATGGAGACAATAGCAAGAAACTGTAGTTTTCTGCTGGTGGAATTTGAGAGCACATTACCCTACTGTATACTGTAGCACAATCAATACATTTTATTTTTCTGATTGAGTCTGATTAAAGCTCAACTCCAGAATAATGACCACAGAAAGAATTAATAGAATTTCTCAGTATTAAAAACATTTTTCAGAGTAGTCTGTTGAGTTCATAATACATAGTATGGGTCTAATGTGGGAAGACTTTCAAACTAATGTCAACAATATTTGATTTATACCATTGAGAAGCCAGGGAATATCATTATCTCCTCCACCCCTTCCTCCCCTCTGCTCCCCTCCCCCCACCCTGCCCCGGAGCCTCCTAGGCTTCCAGGAGTCAGAGGTAAGATCATTTTTCTCTATCCTGTTAATGAAAGGTTAATTTGGTACTTGTTAATTTATAAATGTTAGTTGCAAAAGAACAATTTATTAAAATCTTCTTCAACATTGTTTAGTCCAAATTTGTTTGCGTGTTCTAATCTACAAATAAAACTATATGAGCTTGTTAGTTTGATGAACTTTATCTAGTATATTTTCCATATAATATGTGTCTCAATTTGTTTCAAAAAGTACATACAGACAGACCAAAGAGAGTACTAATTAAATCACAGATCTCCATCTGACTTTGCAGAGATGAGAAGTATAAAGATAGCATCTTTATACTTGTGTATTGAGGAAACTTCATTTGGGAATTGTGTAGGAAATGCAGATATGCAGCTCTGTGTGGTGTTATTGTTATAATCACTCCCAAGGCTGAGACTGGCATTTTTGCTTTTGCAAATCAGCCCTCAGAATAGGTGTAAGCATTGATGTACAGACAGAGTGCTAGAACATTCCTTAGGAGAAAGCCGTAGAAAGATTCAGAAAGGGACTGTGGACCAAAGGAGCAGTAAGACAAGTTAATGCTGTGGAAGCAGGATTAGATTTTATCACTGGAGGCCTGTGTTGGTTCATACCAGAGATTTGTAGGCTTCTTGCAACCTACAAGCTTTGAAGCCTCTCTTTCTGACCACCATCAGAAGTACAATACTGGATTTGGCCTAAAAGAGAGAAAGAAGGTGAGAGACGACCTCTATACTCAGAGAGAAGGATTTTCACTGGACTGTAGGAGGAGAATTTCTCAATCCTGCTTCAACTTATTTATTGATGACAAATGGAGAGGCCTCAAAAGCCTTTAGAGGAGTTCTTCACAGAGCACTCAGTACCTGTTTATTAGGGACTTTTTGCAGTATGTGACATGACTGAATTTGTGTCCTGACATTAAATTGAGTGGAGTGGGAGTTTGTAAAAGGCCTTAAGCGCTGTACTCTAGGAAGGGTGATCTCTTTTGTCTGCTGTGATGGGGACAGGCAGTCTACTGCATGCTGAAT
Organism: Mesitornis unicolor; assembly: GCF_000695765.1. Classification (NCBI taxonomy): domain Eukaryota; kingdom Metazoa; phylum Chordata; class Aves; order Mesitornithiformes; family Mesitornithidae; genus Mesitornis; species Mesitornis unicolor. The sequence goes on from NW_010174083.1 coordinate 21,628, forward strand.
ATGGTGGCATGGCTGTTGCACTAGTACTTAACTCCAACCCTCGGTGCACAAATGAAGAATATGCTGTAAGAAAATTACAGAATATATAATTTTACAAGAGAATCTTCAGAGATTTCAGATTAAATTTAAAGAAATAGTTGATTCCCAGACTTCCTTTTTTTCTGTCTTCTGTGTTTCTGCATTGAACTATACTTCCTCATAGAAAATGTTGTTGTAAACTTGGTTCTCCCTGGCCAGGATGCAGTTCCTCAGTGCAGACTCAACGTTTGTCAGGAAGAGCTGTTGTGGCTGAACATGTTCTATCTACATGAGTACTGCTACCCTTTGAGCTAGTCCACAACCCAGGTGGTTGGCCACTTCTCCAAACATAATCCTATTAAACATCTTAGACTGGGTCTTAAAAAATGTATTATCAGTTGAGTCCTTGCAGAATTAATAATTCTGTGAATTTAAAATCTTGGATGATATGGTCTGTATTTTTGTTTTATAGAGGCTGACCTCATTCCTGAACTGAATGAAACGGAAGAATATGAGGTATAGCATTCATTTATTTTTAAGAGAGTATTGGAACTACATACATTTCAACTAAATTGAATTGACATTCTGTGAAAATTTACAAAATTATGCCACCAACTGAATGTATTATCTACATTTATATGTACATACATATATATGCATATACAGCCTTCTCTTTCAGCTATATTTCTCCTTAAATAACTCTAGAGATAACTTGCTAGGTCTCTGGGGCTGGAGATACATGAAGAAGTAAGGGACATCACAGGACATGTGTAAATATTTTTGAAAATGAGGCATCAAGTTATTTTCACCTCTGAGTCCAACAAATTTGTTCATTTAGCAGAATCAAAGCTGTCACTCAGTGTTGGGCTTTTTAGTTTGTTTAAAGAGAAATCAGACTTGGGCTTGCCTATGATGGTCTTAGCTTGAAGTCAGCCAAAGTAAGGGAGGAAAGAGGTTGTGCTAAAGAGTGAGATTCATGTGTGTCTGTTGTCAGTGTGCTATTGGTTGTATTTAACAGTTATTCCAAAATTCTTGGAGGGTCATTTATGCTTATTTCTTGAACTGAAGTTAGACTTTACAGTATAACTCTATTTTACACAATTTTGGATGAGGGCTATGTGTGGCTATCAAATCAAGTCCCTTCAGAAACTGAAGGTGCCCCTCAATGTAGTTTGCAGAGTTGTGCTTGGACAGGTTTGTTTCTGGTGCAGTTCTAGATGGGGACATAGCACAGAACTGCGGATGCTGCTGTGTCTAGGTCAAAATTAAAATGCCTGCTGAGCAAATTAGATGCTTCCACATTATGTATTTTGATTTTGGGCAGGGAAAGTTGGAGAAACAAAGATGATTGAGGGAGTGGAGCATCTCTCTTGTATGAGGAGCATCTGAGGGAGCTGGGTCTCTTTAGCTTGGAGAAGAGGAGACTGAGGCATGACCTCATTAATGTTTATAAATTTGTAAAGGGCGGGTGTCAGGAGGAAGGAGCCAGGCTCTTCTCTCTGATCTCAAATGGTAAGACAAGGGGCAATGGGTGCAAGCTGGAGCATAGGACGTTCAACCTGAAGATAAGGAAAAACTTTTTTACTGTAAGGGTGACAGAGCAGTGAAACAGGCTGCCCAGAGAGGTTGTGGAGTCTCCTTCTCTGGAGACATTCAAAACCTGCCTGGACGCGTTCCTGTGTGACCTAGTCTAGGTGATCCTGCTCTGGCATGGGGGTTGGACTGGATGGTCTTTTGAGGTCCCTTCCAACTCCTAATATTCTGTGATTATGTGCGATTTGAACTTAGATCCTCAAGGCTGGCCTAATCCTGATTGTATTTAGGCATGTAATTTATTTATTTCTTTTTGGATCTGTCCTTAAAAGTCAAAACCCTAACACAGATTTTTCACCAAGTATCATTATTCATGTTCAGCAAACAAAGAGTCATAGCAGGGACTAGGTAGTATCACTCATGACACTTGTGAAACTGTTACAGTCATGCTGACCATCCTGAAGTCTTTTCCAGAAACTCTGAAGATTCAGCAGATTTAAGGACAGGTCATAAATATATTTTACAGATTCTGTTACTTTGACAATTTAAACAATATCAGGATATTAGTTTAAATCTCTTAAGATATTCTGATAGCAACACCATTTTTTCATTGATGTGTATGTACTGCATATACAGTTGCATTTTATTAGGAAAGTTAGAGCTTTTTTTAATAAAATATTATGAATTAGTTTTATCTCTCAAGCAGGGTGAAAATAACACAATATTTAAGAAGCTGTTGTGACACAAGATTTTTTGGTTGGTGTAACAAATAAGTAATATTTTCAAGAGAGAAGAGGATACCTGTTCTTGCAGCTAAATATTTCACATGAAGACCAACAGTCTTCTCAAGTATTGTCATGTCTCTTGTTTCTGTGGAGCCAGAAAAATGTATTATTGCAATTTTGGTTTTCATTTGTGTGCAGTGTCTATAAACATTTTTAATTGTCTTCGGCTATAATATTTTTTCAAAGGATGAAGTTGATGAAAAGGAAACAGAGGTGGATGAAGAAACTGCAGTGATTTCTAGCACTGACAGTACAATAAACCAAATAAGAAGGAAAGATTTACAGGTGACTACATCCAGCTACAGCCAAGAAAAAATGGGGACAAAACCCAGTGAAGCTAAAACAGATAAATACTTAACAAGAGAAGAAGAATTGCGTGGTAAGGATGATGTTTTCAAAGCAGTTTATTATCCTACTTCTCCACCTGTTAGTGAAATTTCTGAAGAGGAAGATCCCTTTTTGGAATCCCAAACAATAACTGGAAGTCCTCCTCAACTCATTGACTCCGCCAAAGGTGCAGAAGAAGAATACATATACCTTTCTTCAGGCACTGAACCAACAAGAATAACCACTACTGGCCATAGTGACGAAGGTTTCTTATTGTCTCCTTTTAAACCTCATCAGGAATCTGACTTCTGGAATTCGGTTCTTACCACGTCTTCAGCACATCTGGTTACAGAGGAGACCTCCCAAGAAGACGCCCTTCCTTCAGGAAGCCCAGATATTAGCATGCACGATGTTCTTTCTCAAGGCTCCATTAAGTATGTTTCAGAAGGTGTAGCACCCTCAAGCTCTGATGAGCCTCCAAAGCACACTTCTTCCACTGATGGAAATCTATGGTTTCGTAATGCTACAGATCTGAAAGCTGAATCTGTTGATACATCGAAGAGCAGGCAACTGTCTCAGACCACTTACACTGATGCTTATGTAGAGGGATTAAAGCCAGCTACAGTGCCCTATTCCAGCAGCCCAGTGGTTTCACAAGACACATCAGATGCGGATTTAGAATTGCCACATTATTCTACCTTTGCTTTCTCCTCTGCTGAATTATCACCTCATTCTGTCTCTTCAAGCTCTGGAGAATATGGTTCTGCTTCTGCTGCCAGTGAGGTACTCTCTCAGACAACTCAACCAGTCTATAATGGTGAGATACCTCTTCAACCTTCCTACAGTAGTGAAGTGTTTCCTCTAGTCACCCCTTTATTGTTTGACTCTCAGATGCTCGACACTACCCCTGCTACATCAGATAGTGATGTGACCTTGCATGCTACACCTGTATTTCCCAGTGTTGATGTGTCATTTGAACCCACCCTGTCTTCCTATGATGATGTACCTTTGCTTACATTTTCCTCTGCTTCCTCCAGTAGTAAAATGTTTCACCGTCTGTATACAGTTTCTCAAATGTTTCCACAAAGTGCTACTCCACCTGTTGCAAGTGATAAGGTGTCCCTGCATGCTTCTTTGACATTGGCAGAGGGTGATACATTAATACAGCCAAGCCTTGCTCAATATGCTGATGTGGTGTCACATCAGACTACTCATGCTGCTTCAGAGACACTGATATTTGGTCATAATAGAACCCACATATTTTCTCAAGTTGAACCATCCAGCAGTGATTTAAATATGCATGTACTATCTACAATGTCTGAACTTCCTTACGCTTTGTCTAGTGATGTGAGCTCGCTCCAGAGCTTTACTGTTTCCTATGACTCTGCAGAATTTGTGCATGATTCTGTTGACGTATTTCGTCAAGATCCGTTATTTAGCAGCTATAACAATGTACTGATGCATAGACCTTCTTCTGTAATATCACAAGCTGATGCTCTGCTGCAGCCTACGCGCTCTCTATCTAGTGATACGGATTGGTCTGAAGCATACTCTGGTAGTGAGTCCCTTTTGCCTGATACAGATACTATGACAGTACTTAACGTTTCTTCCTCTGATTCTGTAGATGAAATTACGTATGAATCATCTGGGTTTAGTGATGTTAATAGGATGCTTCAAAAAGGTGATGTTATATATGGAGATGAGAGAGAACTGCAAATTGCCTCTTCTTTAAGTGAAATTGCTTCCAATACTGAAAGTAAAGTGATACCTGAACTTTCTACATCTGTTTCAAATGTTGATGTAATTAAGCAGAATACGTCTCTGCAAGAAAGCCCACTTCCTGTTTCTAGCACAAAGGGAATCCTTCCAGTCTCTCTTGCTTTTCCCACTACTAAGATATTTGATCATGATATTAGTAAACTTACAGAAAATCACCTTTCCGTTCAGCCTTTGCATGTTATACCTCCAGCCTTTGATGACACTTTGCTTAAACCTGTGCTTAGTGCAAGCCCAGATCAAGCTCTCTCTACCCCTGCTTTTAGCAAAACGTTGTCCTCGACTCAGCTGTACTTTTATGAGACCTCAGCTACATTAAATAATGAAGCATTACTGCAATCTTTCTTCCAATCTTCTGGCGATGGCACTCTGCTTAACACGGCTACAGCTGTGCCTAGTGATCCAATATTGGCTGAAAGCTCCAGGGTTCATAAAGATAGTTCTACATTTGACCAAATATTGCATCAAATGGCACCAGGTTCTGCTACAACTGAAACCATGCTGCATTCTACACCTGCACCTTCCGTTGCCGATTTGTTGTCAGACACTTTTAGTAAGCCCACAGCGTCACTTCAAGGTTTATCTGTTTCTTATGCAAGTGAGGAGTATGATTCATCCCATTTGTTTACCAGTGAAGATGTTCAGCAG
>NW_010174083.1:26745-56908 GCF_000695765.1 Mesitornis unicolor
AGTAGCGATGTTTCATACCAGCTGACCAGTTTAGAAAATACAAATGCTTTTGCCCCCCAAGCAGTGACTGCCATAACAACTCCCTTCCTGACAGTTGATCTGTTACCACATGTAGCTACTCCTGCAGACAGCCATATCTCTTCAAGTGTTTTTGAAAGAAGTGAGACTGCCAGTGTCTCTTCAAGTTCTACACTTGATATTGATCCTGTTCATATGTCTGCAGTTTCTGATTCTGACATGTCCATTCGTCACACTCTTCCTTTACCAGATGTACACATTTCTGTTACGGCTGTTCCTCCTGAAAGTGAGATCCCTGTAACTTTGAGTAGGTTGCTGGTTCCTTCTAGAGAATCCTCTGGGTTGTCACCCAGTATCATGTCCAGTACCGATTTGTGGTCTTCTGTAGTTGAGGATGACTACGATGAATATGACGATGGCTTCCCTGTAAGTAACTGTATCTCATGCACTTCCCATAGAGAAGCTCAGGATGTGGTAGTAGAGGAACAAAATACAAAGGTAAACAATAACAAGGATCAGAGCAACCTAATTATAAGCTCACATTCTGAGAAACCTGAAGAAAAAGAGAAAATCTCGACTGCTGCATCAGTCAGTCAGATAAACCATGCCATGGACAGACGAAATTATACATCCATACTGACTCTGACAGCAAATGTGATACCTGAGAAGCACAACAACCTGACAGTTTTGGAGAACCACATTCAAACTGCTAGTGTCCCATTGCAAAATACATCAGAGTCTAAGTCTTGGGCTGTTTTTACAAGTGATGAAGAAAGTGGTTCTGGCCAAGGTACCTCAGATAGCCTTAATGATAATGAAACCTCAACAGATTTCAGTTTTCCTGACCTTAATGAGAGAGACACTGAAGGGGCAGTTGAAGCAGGTAACTCAGAATTAACTCCTGGATCATCACAGTCATCAGCTTCATCTGTTGCTAGCAATCACTCATCAGTATTCAACATCTCTGAGGCAGGTTAGTTATGACTAAGTCTAATGAATACAATGGAAAGCTGTGAGGGGATACTTTCGTGCCATAGAGAATAAGAAGCTTTATCTACATATAATAACAGGAGAACATAACAGTGCCAGTGGGTGTGAATAAAAAAGCATTGGGGAGCAGGGGATTGCATGCTGACCTGGCTGTCTTGTGAATGTTACTACTGGCTACTTAAAACTGCACCTGAAATATTCGTCAGTAAGAAGATTCATGCTCTGTTTTTGGATAGATGTGTACTGTCAGCAGAATTTGGGTGGTGCACAATCAAAAACCAGAATTTATTTTGATGTTAATTGTTTAATTTTACTTTTAAAAATTTAAGAGGGACATAAGTTCTCTGTATGAAGACAAGTGCTGCCCTTATGGAAACACGCCAGAGGAGACCATGCCTCTGCCAGACAAAACATACCTCTGAGATTCTCATTTTTAACTTACAGCAGCACATTTCCTTATTGTGGGTGTTTTTTTGTTGTTTGGGGTGTTTTGCTTATTTTCTAAGATGTATTGAGCAAAGAAGAAGATGTTTCAGTTTGATTCTGATTCATCTTAACTTATAAAAGCATTCATTTTTTTTCATTCTTACTCTGTATGTCACCTTCAGATTTCAGTGAGAGGCAGACTTTCTGTGCCAGATCTGCGTATTTCCAAAATACTTAGAGCCAGATTCTCCTATACCTGTTTATATTTATTGCTATTTTCTTATCTAGTTGTCTTAAAGTCAGTGAGAGTATTTGTAATCTGTGATTCCAAGGATAAGGTCAGAAGGCAAAACAGAACCTCACATAGATAGATATAAAGTATTTCCTTTGTATTTAAAAATTCATTGTGGAAAACTTGAAGTATCCAGACACATAATTTTCATTGCTTCTTGTTAGAGTATTGAAAAATCCAAGAGTGAAGTCAGAAACAATATCTATGATGTTTGGAAAAAAACACAACCCAAGGTTAAATTGGCATTTTAGAAAATAAATTGTACTAACATTAAGTACTCACAGCATCTCTAGAGGGCAGTATCATCCAACTGAATCCACTAAGGAATGGAATCCACTAAGCATGTGACACTTTCAGCATATTCCTACAGATACAGTTAAATCACATGAGGTCGTATTACTCATGAGCAACAGAATATTAAATCGACACTCTGTGTAGTTGAGGCTAATAGAATGTGAAAAATAGAAAATAAAAATTAAAAGAAAATAGAAAACATATTGAAATTAATAGGAATCCTAACAAGGTAGGTGTTATAAAACTGAATCAGTAAGTTAATTAGATCAGTAGGTAAGTAGTTGCCATATTATGTAAAATGCATAACATTTATTTAAAAATCAGCAAAAAAAGATCAGTATTTCAAAATTTATATTACTAATGTGAATGAGCATTACCTTAAGAGATTTATAGTTTACATAATGGGTGTCATTTGAATTGTTCCTGTTAATAATTCAAAAAGGATTATACGTTACTGGAGTAGTAGTAGTGGTAGTGCAACAGATTTTGTCTGTTTGTCTTCTAGATATTATTGAAAGACACTATACAGTATCATTTCATGTACATTATTTTTTCCAATAAATGATGCCAAATACTGTCTTTTAATAAACTGAAAATTCAATGTGAGCATGTCTAATATGGTGTAAATCAAAGACATCTTTGCTTTAATTCAATTATAAAGCAATGAAACAAGAAAACAACCCCTCAGCTGACAACTTATTTATACATTACAGTGAATTAACCAGAAATTGATATAATGTCTTTTTCTTGTGACCATTACAGAAAAAATTGTCGTTTAAATGTTTTCTGTCAGTTATTTGGGTGTGAAGAAATCTACTCTAGATGATACTGTCCTTTCAGCTGCCACCATTGGAATGATGGCCAAGTAGGCAGGAGAAGCCTGCTCTTCATTCCCCATAGAAGGAACGCTGATAGGATTTGATCGTGCAGTTTGAAGGAATTCTGTCATCACAGATAAGATTTGGTTTTATGCTGTGAGTTAGTTCAGGAGTGGGATAGCCAAGTATGAATGCTTCAAAGGGATTGTATTCTGATCTTTCATGCATACATGGAGTTTCTGTTGAAATCAATAGGAAATAATGATTTTAGCCTACTCACCAGAAACTTGGGGACAGATTTTTTTGAGACACAACTTGTGTCTGCAATCACTTTGCACACTGAGCTGCAGGATTTAACAAGTAATGATTGATTTAAGTGTTTGAGTACTTTGAACTAAAACCAAGTAGATGCTTGCAAGATCAGAGCCTAGCCTAGATCTTTTTTGCGTATAAAGTCCTGAAAGCCCCTAAACTCAAGAAAATGGAAGCGGAGAGCTCCTGGAAATCTGTACTGTGTGAAGTTGTTTGCTTTGTTGTCTTTTTATTTTTTTAAAGGTACAACTCCATTCCCTCTTTTATTTTGTCTGACAGTTTTTTATTCATATAGAATTGGTCCCTTGATATCTCAGTGGAGTGCAGCTGATTTCTAGAGAGCAAAATTCTGTTCTCATACAGGATATTCACTGCATTAGGAGTGTTCACAAAAGCAGAAAACATTCTTAGAAAATTTAGGGGTTTAGTTCTAACAGTTGCCAAAGTATTTGTTTCCACATTTTAACTCATATAATGGTCACAGATCACATTAAACTGTACAGATTGAAAAGAATTAGTCATTTTGTGTCTAAGACACAGGTTTAAAGTGTTTACTTTCTGAGGTATGACCAAAGTTAAAAATGCATAATTGGTCTTGTTCACTGTTGTGTTCCCTTATTTTAATGTCATTATAAAATACATTGTTTCAATCTTCATACAGATTCCTCTGCCCAAATTATTCTGTCATGCAGCATTTCAGAGTTGACAGAAGTGTAAAATCTAGTCAATATCTAAATAATACTTTGATTGCCTGTAAATATGGAGGAAGGAAATTCAATTCTGGCTCAAGTATAATTGGGCGAGGAAGTACTGCAAGTTGATTCAAAGGAAGCAAGATGTGTCTATAAGGCAAGTTACAGAATGGACAAGTTAAAATACAGAAGGTTTAAGTGCAGTACAGCAAGCACATAGTGACTATTGTAAGAAAATTTTCCTATTAATCTAATAGTCAGAGAAGTGATTAGCGTTATATGAGTAACAGTTTAATATCGAAGTGTTCTTTACACATTCCAGTATTAAATATTTAGAATCCTTAACTCGGTTTTCAGCTAATAAACAGATGAAAATGAAAAGCTTTCTTCTACTATATGTTAACAACAATCTGCTATTCTTACAAAGAGAAGTCTCCACTGCTGGAAGGCTGAGTCACATAAGCTTGAACACTTTGCTTTACCCTCTGTCTGCTTATTTTCTGTAAGCTGGTTTGCAAATGTATAAGCTTTCTGCAGTACGTAGTAAAAAATAGAGGTAAGTGGTATTAAGTAGGCTCATTATAAGACTCATTCACTCGTGCTGTATGTTTGTCAGAATTTAAACATGGACTGTTTCAATTTTCTCTGACTGCAGAGGCAAGTAATAGTAGCCATGAGTCTCGTATCGGTCTAGCTGAGAGTCTGGAATCAGAGAAGAAGACAGTTATACCACTTGTGGTCGTATCAGCCCTGACTTTTATCTGTCTAGTGATTCTTGTGGGTATTCTCATATACTGGAGGTAAGTAGTTTTTTGGTTGGTTTTTTTTTCAGTTCTAAAAAGCTCTGATTTGAAAAGTGTGATAGTCATTACTCAACTGGTTTGCAGGAGGGAGACAGGATCTTGTCTCTCACTGTGTCTTTGTATTGCTCTCAGTGCTGCAGTGTCATAAAGCTGACAAAATAAGGTGGTTTCTGTCCAAGATACACAACTACAATTCTTTTTTCTCTGGCTGCAGAGGGTTGAACCATTGCAAATAATTTATTTCCATATTGTGAGATATTAGTAACTTACTTGTGATTATTAATACCTAGAAGCCAAGCAACTTAACAGAGCACTGAGAAGAACAGGAAGGATAAGAAAAATAAATAGCATGGCATGGGTTTGTTTCCTGTCTTTCCAGTACTTTAATGTTAAAAAAAAGTAGTCGTCAATTTAGGATGAGAATCTATATTCCTGAAAAGGACTATGTGAATAAGCAATTCATTTAGGACTGTAGGAGTGTGCTGTAGCTGACGTTGTATGCCAGACAGAAATGGGATAGTATAATAGTATAAATGCTTTAAGATCACTTACTGAGTAGCTCATATGATGTTCTGTGATTTAAATGTTGTTCCACTTCGTAATTCTGCCTATCTCCAAACCAAAATTTGCCCCCTAGCCGAAAGCATTCAGTGAGTAACTAAGAATGCATTTCATGTGCACACACATACTCAGGTTCTGGGCCTGTTTCTCTTTGACTTGATTAGTCAATAAGATATTAAGAAAAAAAATAGGCTAAAAAGAAGCTATAGAATACATTCTATCCCTGAATACGTTAGATCTTAAGAAAATGAGTTTGAGCTTCCTTTATTCCAGGCAAGCGTGCTAGTGAGTCAGCAAGCCTTCGGGATGATTAATGACACTTTTGATCAATTAATTTTCAGAAATATTTCTTTTTCTTTCCAAAGAAATAGTTATTTGCTGCAGGAATTGCACAACTCATTTCTTAGTTTTTGTCTAGTTGGATAATTATACTGTCCATCACCTGATTTCCAGCTAACCACTTTCATGTTGAGAACCTTTTCCTATATTTCATGTTACACAACATGAACATTCATATTCATCTTCCAAAGGGTTTCATCCCTGAAGCTAAGTAGTACTTGAAATCTCTTCTGTTTGCCGAAGAACACCATCCATTTTAAGACCCAGATTGTACAGTCCTAGTTCTCATAATCCTACACGTTACAAGCTTGTTTTTGTCGAAAAACATTGTGTTCATTTTGTATTCTTTCTCTGGGAATGAACAATTCTGTAACATAGGTCTTTCAAAATAAAACAAAAATCCCGTTAGCAGTAATATCTTCTTGAACTTGAATTTAATCTTTTCTGTATTTCTTGTGTACTACAAAATAAAATATGGAGCTCTTTTTTTGTTAATCCTTAAGAAAATTTTCTTGGCATTATGTTAACACCAGTAACATGTTTCTTATTTCAGAGGAAGGAAATATAAACTATGTATTGTAGGTAGGATGTTGTGGCCCTCTTTCAAAGCACCCAAGACCTTCACCTGTTTTTCAAGCCTAGGAAAAATCAGAACATTAACTCTATTGCTATGCAGTATTCTTTATGCCTGGAAAATATTAGTATAAAGTCTATAAGCATTTTTATGGTTACATTTAGTTTATTTTGAAATAATGGATGTAAGCTGTCAAAGTTTCTTTTTATAATGCTTTTTTATGTGGGCCAGTTATTCTCAATTATTGAAGTTCATAGAAAGTTTAGGTTTGCAAGAAGTTATTCTATATTCCTTTGGCAACAGTACTAAAAAAATTGCGTTGGTCTATAGCTGGATATTTGAGTGAGCAGTACTTTGAGTTGTTTCCACTATTAGATCCTAATTTGAATATGCCAAATATGTGTTTAATAAACAAAAGGTGTGTTATTTGGTTTGAAACCCAAATAACTAACAATTATCTCAAAACTAAAAAAAAAGGCAAAAGTATTTTGCTCTTCACTTGAATGACTTGTATCAGAAAAATAATTCTGTACCATCTGTTGTTTGGGTTTTGGTTTTGTTTTTTTTACATAAAATTGTTAATCAGCACTTGAGGAAATTCCCCAATCTCTTCACTGTCTCATTAAGCACAATTTCAATCTTTCTGTGATAAAATATTCATTTCTCTGACAGGGATGAAAACTTTTAGTGGCAATATTGTCTAAAGATTGTCTAATTGCCAGTAGGGAAATACGCAATTTTGAACTGCTCTAGTTCTATGTATCAAATCTTTTGTAATTCAGGCAATTTTCAAGCAATGTCATTTTCCTTTCATTTCCTCAGCATGATTAAGATTACAGAGGAATAAACAAGGAGATTCTTTTACCAGTTCTAATGGCCTTGTTGTCCAGATAGATGGTTTTTTATAGCTTTAGAGAGCATTTTTAATCCAAATCTAGAGCCTATGAATCTCTCTCAGTATCTGTCTGTTTGACTGAGTCCTTGCAGAAGAGGTGCAACAGGGAAATTTGAATCTTCTTGCCCTGTTCTTTTCATTTCTGGATGGCTTCATACTTCCCATTTTGCTGAATTAACCTTGTCTGTTAAAGTGACTGAAATTGAAAGTTTCTCTGGGATGACATATTATACTGAAAATTGATTATGCATGTGTGTACTCTTTTGGAACAGGCCATAGAAGTGATCATTGAAAATAATCCTGGTGAAATGATGTACAGGAGGAAATGTCAGGCTATTTGTGCAACTGAATTTTTATAAAGGTTATCACAAGAAAAGCTTGGGAAATAGTAAAATTGCAACAGTTGTCAGCGGGAGTTCTAGCATTCGAGATTCTTTTTCCAACAAATACGTGTGAATCTCAGGTAGAGACTAACTCCAATAATGTGAGCAGTAAACTGCTAATGCAGTTCCAGCTACATTTCTATCTGTAGACATACTGAATATCAGCTGGCTGTCATGAAGCCTCCTAGAAGTTATATGACAACAGTGCTTCAGAAATTACCAACCCAATGACAGACAACCCCCTGAGCAGTCATTTAAATTTTGACTTCCCTCTACCACCTGATACCTTTGAAACACAGCTGTAAAAGAATGTTCATTTTCTTATCCATGATTTGAACTGTTGCCTTGAATCCTTTGTTAGACTTATGGGCACAGAGTTGAGAACCCTCTCTAAGGTTAGTTAAACTTGCACATGCAGAGACACACTAAAAACAGATTTAAACTTACAAAGGCCACACTCATCCATCCATGAAGGAAAAACATTTTATCCAGGTGACATCAAGTTATAAATAAAAGAGCTAATAAAATTTAGAAGTTAAAATTTCAGCTGACAAGCACTTAAGAATTAATTGGAACCATTAAAAAAATTAATTATTTGAATTATTGGATCTCTTGAGGATCTATTGAAGGATCCTTTGGAAACATTGGATCTTTAAATCATTGGAACCATTAAAAAATAAATTAAATCAGTGTTTGAGGATATCTATTAGCAGATATCCTGTGAGCACAAAAGACCCTGAAATTCTCAGAGAAATAAGTAATTGTGCTTCTAAGACCATTCTGGGCAAGCATGGGATGTGCAAACCCATCCTGCCACAGATGCCTCTGACTTTGGAGGTTCAGCTCCCTTCCTCAGCTGACATGAGTGGTGAACACCCTGCACATGGGCACACTCGTACACACAAAGAGCCATGCTGTGTTGTCTGCCTCGGTGACAATCCCAGACAAGCTCTGAGCAGTCCCTGCCCCAGGGGAGAAGTAGGCAGCACATAGAATCATAGAGTCATCTAGGTTGGAAAAGACCTTTAAAACTGTCGAGCCAAGGTCCAGGGGACCAGAAAAATTATGTCCTCTGCAGTCTGAGGCGTAGTCTTGTCCCAAGTAGTTGATCTTTAAGTGTTCATTCAGATCTGGTATCCCTCCTGTTAAATCAAAGAGCTGCTGCTACATGCCTTCCTGTACAGATACAGGCACTAATTAATTCAACGGCTTAGCACTATCTCCATATATAAAGTGTGTGTTCAAAGAAGTGCAGTGTCTAAATTACAAATTACAGCTTTAGGTTGAAGATCTAAATGCTGCAATGAAAGGTGTAAATTAAATAATCAGGTTAACGTTGAGTGACAGGACCTTTGTCTGGAAGTTTGAAGTAGTCATCACTTTTTTCATTAACAACAGGTGATAATTAATGAGACATGGTTATTAACATTAGGTTTAGTCATGAAGGCTTTCACTGCTGATGCAGAAGCAGATGGAGTGCCTATTTGTGAGTCTTATTATAGGTTAAATCAACTGCTATGAATTTGTCTCCCAAATGTGCTAAGGGTGTAATTTATTTTCAGCCACAATTAACTTGTTAAAGATTAAAGATACAGTGGCTCAATGAAGGATAGAGAATGTACAGCATACTATGAGGACATTTTAAGTACCGCTTTAGATGTGAAAGCCATTATGCTAATTAAATTCTTGTTAGCTCAATTTTTTCTCAAGCAAGGAGGTGACAAAACTCTGTGATGTCAGTCCATAAACTTTATGTATGATCATTGTTCATAAGGAATAGGCATTAGGGAGACGACATTTTTTGGTTTTAGAGCGCAAAGCATAGAATCATAGAGTAGTTTGGATTGGAAGGGACCCTTAAAGATCATCTAGTCCAACCCCCCTGCAGTAAGCAGGGACATCTTTAACTAGATCAGGTTGCTCAGACCCCTGTCCAATCTGACCTTGAATGTTTCCAGGAATGGCTCATCTACCACCTCTCTGGGCAACCTGTTCTACTCAGGCTGGTTGGTTTGTTGCTGTATTTAATAAACACAGTACATCAGCATTCTTGGTGCCCAGCAGACAGGGCTAGACTTCCCAAAAGTGTTTACTGATTTCAAGTACTTTGATATTTGCCTTTAATGTAGCTGTCCATTTTTTTGTGTGTTCTGAAAGAATTTGCATTGTAGAGAGACAGAAAATTCCCACCTCATTCCGAGAGTATGTACATGTTTCACAGAGGCTTAATTCAAATAAGCTTATCAAAGTCTTTATGATCTACATTAATGGTTCTGTAAAGCATGACAATATCCATGTATCTATTTCACAGAATCACAGAACGTTAGGGATTGGAAGGGACCTCAAAAGATCATCTAGTCCAATCCCCTGCCAGAGCAGGAACACCTAGATGAGGTTGCACAGGAAGACGTCCAGGCGGGTTTTGAACGTCTCCAGAGAAGGAGACTCCACAACCTCTCTGGGCAGCCTGGTCCAGTGCTCTGTCACCCTCACTGAGAAGAAGTTTCTTCTCAAATTTAAGTGGAACCTCCTGTGTTCCAGCTTGTGCCCATTACCCCTTGTCCTATCATTGTTTGTCACCGAGAAGAGCCTGGCTCCATCCTCGTGACACTCACCCTTTAAATATTTATAAACATGAATGAGGTCTCCCCTCAGTCTCCTCTTCTGCAAACTAAAGAGACATTTCTCAGTGGCCTCAAAATTTCTTTTTTAGTATAACATTTATATGAGGGGCTTTATCCATGCAGTGTTACAGGAACTGCAAGGAAGAATTTAAAACACCAGTGATTACACAAAATTGCAGAAGATCATATAATAGCTTCAGCCAACAGCCTTGAAGAAGCACAATCTTGTAAATATAAAATGAGATTAATATTTTCCTGATGCATATATTTCTTTTTAAATTTAGTGATTAGTGAATATTTCAAATAGATTCAGTGACCCAGAGTAAAGATTGTTATTAGCATGTCTAATCATACGGAGATTTTTTTAATTAGGGAGGCTTTGCAGCAGCAGTTGGTTGTTTGGTCCCTTGAATAGCTTGGACTCTTAACAGATGTTACTCTTATTATCTTCACATCTGGATTACAGCACAGATACAAATAACATTGTGGGTCATAGCTAAGATTGACTCCAGGTGTATTCATCCTTCAATGTTTTTGCAACAAAGCTGGCACCTCCTGGAGTTATAAATTCCCCTGTTTCTGTTTGTTGACTTTGGGAAGTCCTTCATGGTTAAGGTCCCTCAGTGTTGCAATTTCATGATGAAAAAATTGTTTAGCCCCAGTCATAGTAGTTCCAGAGCCACTGTTTTGTCTGCTATAGGGCATGTTGCCTTTTATTGAATTTCCGTGTGTGCAGTAGGATCTACTGATGAATTGGCGAAACTGATCTCATACACTGCTCCATCTTCAGGCTAGCATAATCACAGAAAAGGGAACAGTAATTATGTGTGTGAATTTGGATAAGCAAGGAAGACAATGGCATTTTTTATACTTGGAGTTTTTGTGCAGCATCTACAGTAGCTCCTGACACAGAGCTCCTCTTCCAGCTTTCACTATGTCTGATGTGTGCTCTATCTTCTGCCTCTGGTATAGGTAAAGATGCATGATCTATTCATTATGCTGAGTTAATGTAGAATCTTCAAGTTGTATGCATAATTTGGTGGTGTGTTGGGGGAATATTTATATTATAGCAGTAGCATTTGACACTCTGTGGAAACTGTTTTCAAAACTGATTTCTTTCTTATACAATAATGCCAGAATTCCAAAAGGTCTCAGATAACGTTGGGGTTTTTTGCAATATTTATTTTTGTTTCTTCCCCTCTAGGAAATGTTTCCAGACTGCTCACTTTTATTTAGAAGATAATACATCACCTCGAGTGATTTCTGCTCCACCAGCTCCAATCTTCCCAGTCTCAGGTATTTTTTGTCAGCTGTTCTGTGGATTGGTGTTAGCCGTTGGAAGATGCTGCCTTGTATGTATCCATATGAATTCTTCACATACTTCAACATCTATAAACCAGAGATGTGTACCCTCTTGAACTAATAAACCCAGGTGCACTTGGCAGAGGCACAGATTAGTGTTACTAATTTTCTCTCCTGTAGGTAACACAGAAGAGAAACATCCTCACCTTACAGAATTGTCTCAAAGATACGCTGTGCCTTCTAGCCATCTGAGGTGTTTCCTCACTAGAAATGGCTTCTAGTGTAGCCGTCTGACTACATAAAATAGTTCTAGTTCATTGTAACAAAGCAGAGGATTAATTGCACCAGCATCAGTCTCCTATATGTCTTTCTTTAATTGAATTTGTCACATTCGTGTGGAACATGACCTATTCTTTTTACCAGCAGGACCAATATATGCCTCATCTGCCTGCATTTCATTTGCGGTTACGATGTTTTCTTTAACTGATAGATTTTCCTAGCATGTTTACTACTGGAGAAGTTCTGTTAGCCTCTAAAAAATGATACACAAGTGCAGAATATTATTAGTATCTTCTGGTTCCATGTCCATCACAGCTATTTGGAGAAGCTGTTTCTTTTCTTTCCTCCTCAAAGAGTATCAGAGGAGCACATGCAGCCATTCCAGCTTTTTCAATCTGAGTAGAATGAAAAGTACCTTAAACAGGTATAATCCTGCAGCAGATCCCGAGCCATATTTTCACACATAAGAAAAGGATATCTTGTTCTGCAAGTAATGCTTTTGCAAACTGTGCTATTACACAGGGGGATGGGTTCCCTTGGAGTGACTGAGGGAAGCAGAATCAGCCTTTGTATAGATAACGAGTAAATACATTTATTAAATGAATTCCAAACATTAAACTTCTGTTGTAATGGAATTGTAGGCATCTTTAAATGCCGCTTGTATTGATTGCTGTTGTTAGGAGATGCATAACCTTTTTTTAAATGGTTAATAGGTAGGGATATAGCTTGGTTTCAGAAAACATGTCATTATATATGAATGTCAAGTGGCAATCATTATAGGAAATCTCTGCTCTTACTCTCTATCATTAACTATAGTGCAGTACAGCTGTATCATATTCTTGCAATTTTTCCTGACCAGCTCACCTCAGGGAGATAGTGTTTTCCATTGTCAAAAGACAAAATTGCACTTACAGTTATTCTGAGTGCTCAAAATATGTGTTTTGATGCTGGAGGTTTTCCTTTTGAGATACTGATAAAGAGAAAAGTGTTTCTAAATGACTGAAAGATACATAAAATATTTTGTGGAAAAAGCTGCAAGCACTGAGGAAATATTTTTGTTTTATTTTGAGTGCAACAGATGTCAAGTGAGCAGTTTTTGTGTTTTCTATTGCACAAGTGTTTCAGCAGTGTAATTCTACAGCAATTGAAACTAACCATGATATAATACTGGCAAAGAGCATAGAGCAGCAAGAACATTTTGTAACTGCTAAGTTTAATTTCTTATTGTAACTATGACTACAAACACACTCCACAGATCTCATTATACATTAAGTTTTTCTTCTGTGGGGTTTCATTGACAGAGATAGGAGAATTGCAGTTATTCACAGAAAAAGGCACTTCACAGCATGATTCAGAGACATGTTCAGAAAAAATAATGAATTACAGGGTAATATTAGGGCCCACTATCAACCTTTAAGTAGTTTCAAGGGATGGCTGCCATCCAGATATAAAATATATTCCTGGATTCAGAAGTGATTGAATTGGGAGATTAGCACTAGCAAGGAAATAAAACATTAATTACACCAAATCTAAGATCTTTCTCTCCCTTACTGTTCTTGCTCTTATGATCATCCACCTTCCCTTCTGTTTTCGTGTTTGCATGTCATTAGAATCAACACTTTATGCCAGGTTTCATCTCTGAAGTGTGAAGATAGTGTTACACATTTATTCAGCTTCTCTTAGGCTTGACTGGATAAATTTGCTTTTTGTAGTCAGATCCATTCATGTAAGACCAGATGAATCTCAATACAAATCAAATTCTTCATAACTGAAAACTAAAGTTCTTAGGTGGCCTAAATGGTGAACATCTGTTGATGTAAATAACAGGTCCTTGTTCAATGTTTTCTTTCTTATATGAAGCAGTGATAACATTACAAATTGTGAAAGGCTTTTTAAAAAAAGTTATTATTCTTCAGAACCAAAACTAGCTGTAATAATATCATCCTTTATCAGGTAATTAACAGAACAGATTACTTTGTTTACCTAGCATACTTGCAGGAAAGAGAAGATTGAAAGTGCCAAAGGTTTTTGACATCTTTAATGGACATTCTACACAAGTGTGTTTTTCAGCATTTGTATAAAGTCAAAAAAGAGATGTTCTGAAGTATAAGCATCAGATGGAAAATTCAGACTCTAGTATCAGGACCCAGAAGTTGTGTAAATCGTATTTATTGAGGGAATATACATATCATCTTTGTGGGTATCCAGAAAGTCTTAAACTTAAACCTTTCACTTAAAAGCTGAAGTATAAAGCTTGATGTGAAAATCTGTAGTCAGTACTCCCACAATTAGACATAAGATTATTATCAATAGGTAATAGTAGAATCCTGGAAAGAATGGGAGGAAAAATCCTTACTGGAAGTACTCTCTCATGCAGTAAAAGATGAAAATTAGTAGTTGTTTCCTTTACAAGCCAATGCAAACATGCAAACATACATCAGTTAAAATTATACTACTGCCATAACACTTCACAGGTTTCACTGGCATGGGACTGTGCAGCCAGTCCATGTCCTGTGTCAGAATCCTAGTGCAGCACTGATCAGCCTAAAGCACCCAGACTCCTCTGCCCCATCATTCTTTCTTTACTAGTATTATTTGGAGCTCTGCTCCTACCCTCTTCCATTGAACATCTCATAGCAAACTGCTAAACCTCGCATTTCCCCTTGACTTCAAGGTAGCTCTGAGTGCTCTTCAATTTGCAGACAAGCTCAGCATCTTGCAGAATCATCACTTTGATTTTGGGGGCTTAAAGACAGAGCAAGACGTAGCAAGGCATTTTCTATATCTTCTTTCTGAATAGTCATTTAGAAATGTGTAATTGCTGGAGAATTGTTTTAGAAATGTTAGTGGTGTTAAAGAGTGTTTCTATTTTTTGTGAGAGTTGTGTATCCAAAGTTCATGCCAAAAAAATTTATTTCAGGATGTTGTGTGGATTGCCTACACATAAACTTCTTTCTATGTCACTGGCTTTTTATTCCTCATAAATATATTTCTTGTCTTTTCCCATCCCTAAGATGATGTTGGAGCAATTCCAATAAAGCATTTTCCAAAACATGTTGCAGATTTACATGCAAGTAATGGTTTTTCTGAAGAATTTGAGGTATGGCTTTATGACGTCATCTTTCTTCTTAGCACATACAAATAATGTTAAGTTTAAATGCCTAGAAACAAAGAACTGGGCATTATGTTCAGACTTGGGGACCAATTTCAAAAATGCATGTAAAAATGAGTACTATGAGCCCAGTAGGGACTGTTTATGGATAAAGACTAAGGAGATTTATAAAAAATAACAGGACTGGGATGCAAATGGGAATATTTAACACTGTTGTAAGTACTAAGTGATTGTGCGAATAAACTATGCAAAGATAGTGCAATCTATATGGTTTATCAGATAGAGTTGTAGATCTAAAGTTTTTCCAACACTAATGCTGATTGAATTTTGCAGAAGCTACCCACATTTGCTTGTTCCATTTACAGAGAAAAAAGTATGGAAGTAATTATGAATACACGTGGCAAGACTTCTGATTAACAGGGGAGCTAATGTAGTCTTCGTATGTGGTAGTGAAAGCTTTACAGTTCCTTTCCTAAAATATATGGTTTCTAAGAGGTATTTTAAAACTTTGACACACATGCTCTCATCATATAATGTTACTATTACCACACGTAACTAATGAACTTCATTGTTTTTCACATTCATATGCATTACAAGTTATTTAAAGACAGATGTGTCTAACTTAAATAAAATAAACATTTTAAGTTCAAACTTTGTAACTAAAGCTGTGCTATTAAAATTCTTGACAAATGATTTCTAACAAAATGAGTCAGTTAGCATGGAAACAAGTTTTTTAATTGGTCTCAATTTAAAATTGTAATATAACTGCAAAACCAATACTGAAAGTAGATAAATGCATAATTTCACATGTTTTAGTTTTGCTTTTGTTTCCCCAGCCAATGTGTTGTGATCTACTGGATCAAATATTCCATGTCATTCTCCTAACCTTCTTCATCAGCATTTCTTCTCCAGTTCATTTAACATTCAGAATACCCACCTGATTGTGGGACCAAACTTGTAAATACTTGTGAATAAGCAGTACATGTCCATGTGTTACACATGTGCATATGCACTGACAGGACTAGGCTCCAGCCAGTCTGGCTGTTAACAAGAGCAGTAGTTGAAGGATTGTTTAAATACAATGTGACAAAGTTCTTTCACCATTAGTGAAGACAGCAATACAGGAATCAAATTGTTCATCCTAAATTGTTCTTTTCCTAAAAGTATTCTGTACCTAAATTACAGCAGTGATCCAAAGACAAATATGCTGCATCTCACTGGGCTACACCTACACCATCTGAAATATTTCATGCTTGTTTTAACTATTGCAAAATACTCAGTGTCCTTATCATTTTTTGAGGATCCTGTTTAGCTTTCCAGAGTACCCCAGAATTAGTTCCCCAGTTCTTTTCTCTAGTGATAAAGAACTTAGAAGATATGGAAAAATTGAAACACAGTCACTGTCTTTGCAGAGCCAGCATGCCTTTGGAGAGGAGAGTATGGGGGTGGTTGAAGCTTTTTGTTTCTATTATTATAAAACAACTCATATTTAAAATCTAATTTTCAGATTGGTGACCACTTTTTATATATATACTTAAATAGCTGAAGGTGAAAGTGATGAATATTAAAATCCTAAAAATCTTGGGAAACATCATTATAGTACTTTTACTTATTATAACATATTTTCTACTTAACAATGTGGACCTTATAAATGCTTGAGTTTCCTGTCAGTTAAAGTAATCAATAAAATAAAATAGTTTTGTTATTTTTATAGATTTTGCACCTGCCTTCTCAGGTCCGTCTCTTTCTTTATAAAAATGTTAAATTTCTCAATGGGCTCATTGAGAAACTGATGGCAAACTGAGGGCTGGGCTGCTCTCCTTCACCAACAAAGGTTTTACAGCTGAATACAGAGAGCAAAAGCAGTCCACAGAGAAACTAATGCAGTTATAAGGACCAATAACAAATCCAACGAACAGTTAAATATATAGATAATCTGGCTAAAGTCAGCGATGTTGCTCATATTGTATAAGTTTTTGCCAGCCTAAGGTCTAACATTAAAGCTAAAGATAGGAAAACAGATGCCAGTATTTTAAACAGGAAATTAGTTATGTCTAAATATTCAGCTTTGTTATTATTATGGAGATATATATTGCATGACCATAACTGTTTTCCATATAGTAATTGTAATTTATATAAACACTTTTATCCATTTGTTCTGTGCTGTGGAATTTGATTTTTTTTACTTTTTTTGCATTCATTCCCTCATTAGACACTGAAAGAGTTTTATCAGGTAAGGAATTGTTTCACTGCATTTTTTTTAGCAATGAAGTAGTTGTAAAATATAGATAATTTGGTATAAGGTTGTGGTTCTTTTGTGCTGACTTAATTGTATTTTAAGACATTTTGTGTTTCTTAATACTGCTAAAGTATGACATACTTTTTTTTTTTCAGGAAATACAGAGCTGTACTGTAGATCTAGGTATTACATCAGACAGCTCTAATCACCCAGACAACAAGAATAAGAATCGATACATAAACATTGTTGCTTGTAAGTAAATGCATCAATTGGTGTTTTGTTTAAGAAATAAGTATAGACAAGTATAGATTTATATGTTATTAGAGGAAAAAAAATACCTCTACATTGAAAGCTCTGGCTATTCTTCAGCAAAATGCTTGGAGAGGAGTAGCGTGATATTTCACGTCTCTTCCAGTTACTCCTCTGGCATTCTACTGCTTTGATGAGCATGCGTTAGCAAGACGAATTTGTGTCTTCTGTGATGACCCAAAGGGAGTTGGGAGATTTCATTATAATGCCATTATAAAGCCAAAGAAGCTGTGTTTTGATTGCCAAAATTAATCCATCTTTGATCTGGAATAATGATGATTTATCCTCTCTAGGAACTTCACAATCCTTGGATATATTTACTGTCATAGATAAATATAAATGTGCTGGTTTTATGTTGTATTGTGCCCTGCCACAGTGTAACAGATCAGCTTCATTAGTCAGGATGTATCTTTTCCCATTGCATTGCCCTTCTTTACTATCCCAGATTTTTCTTTCTTAAAACACATCTATTCAGTTTTGTTAATCTCTCTTTGAAGCTGTTGCTTCTGGGCTCTTGATCATTTTGGTGGCTTAATATATTTTTCTTAACTCTCTATAGCATTTAAACTTTGTTCTGATAGCAAACAGCTCTAAATTAAATACATATTCAGCATTCAGCATCACTACAGCTTAATAGAAGAAGAGACAGAATCAGCCCATCTGGCAAAAGACAACCTAAACCAGCAGCAAGAAATCCCATTCCATTTGGTTGAACGTACCTCTAGAGGGAAGGGAAGTCCGAGATTTTCCTCTGCCACTCCGTGTTTGTACCTGATGATACACAAGGTGCCAAACCAGGGGCTTTGTTGTCAAAGGGCAGTGAGCAAATAGCTTAGGGCAGTGCGAGTAGCAAGAACTGCCCTGTGCAACTGAATCAGGTCTCCAATCCATGTAATCAGTACAGGCTACAGAAAGCTTCAGCTCTCCCTGAAGCCTGAGGTAGCCACTGCTGAAGATCTTCAGCTAAACAGCTTCTCCAAGGTCCCATCATTTTCCAGGCTCTGCTCTCTTTAACTTGGAATGACTCTGCCCAAACACTGGTGCCTGCTTTCATCTGAGACATCCCAGCAGCCAGGACACTGTGCAGGCTTGGCAGTTGCAACACAGGACTTAGAAAAGACCCATGGCCCTTCACTAGCAGCAGCTGAAGGCCGTAGGGGAATATGTCACACTGCCTAAAACTACACCAGGTGCTGCTGTTCAGGCAACTAAACTCTGAATCCTTGAATCCTTGGATTCATCACTTTATTTTTCTGCAAACTAGAATTTTGAATCTGATTCATACGTAAGCACAGGATGTTTGCGTATGTGATTGTCTCTGTATTAGTCTTATCTATTGTGAAAAATCCATTTCAGTGTTTTAAAAAAATATTTCTTATAGAAAGAAGATAATTCTTGCAGGAAAAAATGCTTATTTTCTCATTTGTTTTCCTACAGATGATCATACTAGGGTTAAATTAGCACAGCTTGCAGAAAAGGATGGAAAACTGACTGATTATATTAATGCCAACTATGTGGATGTAAGTGCCCTTTTCTATCTGCCAGCCCATTCATCTCTCAGCCTTTTCTGTAAATACTGATGTTTGAAGGTAAATAGACTTAATTTAAAAATAACTAACACAATACTACAGATTTTGTTAAAAAAACCCTTTAATTATCTGAGTTAAGCCTACAAAGTTAATGCACAGGTTAAACTCCAATTCTTTCTTGAATCTATCTTGATATTGTAGCAGCTGCAGCTTAGTGAAGAGCTTTATAAAAAAAAAAGTTCTGTCATATCTGAGTCGTTTCAGAAGCATTTCGCATCTCAGTGTTTGTTCTTTTATCCATTTTTGGTAAGTGGTTAATTCTTCTGCCTGAGATAATCTCATGAGAGAAAGATGCCATTTGGCTGAGAGCCTCATCGAGGTACCATTTATTCAGTTTTTGTTACCCAGTAATTTACATGCAAATGATCTTGATTCATTTTTTAAACCACTATTGAAACAGATGTCTCATAATCACTATCTTATCAACATTCTGCCGGAACACGAGCACTTGAACATATATCCTGTTTGATGGAATGATAAACATTGACATAACAGTTTCATTCATATGTCATCTGGTACCACAGGTTTTCTGCGAATTGGTTAGTTATAAGTTCAAAAGTACCTAAAAGCTTTTGAGATTCTTTAAAAATAGATACATAAAATGTCATGTTCTCCTACCAACCTCCTCTTGCTCGCGGACTGTGATTTGACAAGTGTCATTTGTTATATTTCAATTTAGGGCTACAACAAGCCAAAAGCCTACATAGCAGCTCAAGGACCACTAAAATCGACAGCAGAAGATTTCTGGAGAATGATATGGGAACATAACGTAGAAGTTATTGTGATGATAACTAATCTCGTTGAGAAAGGAAGGGTATGAGTACCTTTGTCTGTTATTTATTTCTCTGATGTTGGTAGATCTACCTCTAGCAGACTCCTTTCTCTCTTTTAAAAATATGGTTTACGCGTTTAATGAGAAATAAACCCAGGAGTTTGTAGTAGTTACTTGTACTAGCATTGACTGTAGAAGTATGAAGTTGACAATTTGTAGTATGAAGCTAAAGAAAACTTTTAAACTCAATTGCCATTAACTGAAGTCTTGAAAATACCATGGTCTGACTATGAAAGACTGTCTTGTACTAAAAACAAGATTTCTTCTATATATTTCAGATTGGCCAGATTGTGGATCTTCTGCCATGTTCTGCTAGCAGTCTGCTCACCATTATTCTCTTTCCCAGGGCTGCCTTAAACCCAGGAAAGGAGAAAGCCATAGTTTGGGTGGATTATATTATTTTCTTTAGATTTTAGAGTGCCTACGGAATGGCAAGTTCCACAATATTAAAGTGCCTAATCTCTGATAGTTTGGTTTAAACCTCTCTTTTTTTTTAGTATTCCAAATAAAGAGCATCTTCGCACAGTCATCTCTCTTTACAGCACAAAATAAATACACATTATTTGTTCTCTTGCACTAAAGATCATGTCTATTATAAACTGCATATATTGACAGTCCCTATATCTTTTTGTGATTGACCATGTTCTCAAATTTGAACATTTCTGATTGCTAGTTCAACAATTTGTTTTCTTTTTTTCTCTGTTTTCATTTGTTTTCTAACAGAGAAAATGTGACCAGTACTGGCCTGCCGAAGGTAGTGAAGAATATGGGAACTTCTTGGTTACTCAGAAGAGTGTTCATGTACTTGCCTATTACACTGTGAGGACTTTTACTCTTAGAAACACCAAGATCAAAAAGGTTGGTGGCATCCTGAAAACATAGTTTGGGCAAAAGGGAATGTTTAAAGTTGCTCAGAGTATTTTTTAATATTAGGTATTATACGTAAAGCTGAATCCTGCAGGTGTCAGCCAGCCAAGGTGCTTGTCAACTGCAGCTAGTTTGACCAGGTCAACAAACTGGGAAGACACTGGCCTGTAATACTGGTGTGATGTAGGACTTTCAGGGAAAAAGCAGTGATCACTTTGGAGAGCTGATGTAGACTTTGCCTGCCTGGTGAGCAGAAAGACAGCAGCTAGTAGAAAATGTGGCATGAATTAAATTATCCACCTCAGCTCTCCATTTTCCTTTTTAAGGACAGGTGAGTTCACACCTTGGTTTATTGTCATCCAAACCAGCATGTTCTCAGCTCAGCAGTGTGACATTGGCTGCTTTGAGGGAGATTCTGAAAGCTTAATTTATTTTAGCCACCTAAATCTAGTCTTTCAGCCCCCCTGTACAATTAATGCATAAGGTACAACACTTACTGTCAGGCACTTTATTTTGCCTATTTTTGGAACCAGTCTTTGAGATCTCTGAAGGTAGCCTCACCTCTGAGATGCCATTAAGGGATGAAGCTTAGAAAAGCAGCCTACACAAGGCTACTTCCCTTGTAGATGACTTAAGCTGGGTGAGATGAATCCTACCCTTTCTGTCTGCCCAACAGGAGCATAGTGGCAGAAATACCAGGGACTCTTAACAGCAGCTGTAATTTGTTATTCCTCCAGTGCTCTTAACCTTTCTCTATGGCTTTCTAAGGGACAATGCCAGGTCATTTTTCCACTCAGTGGGCAAGCTGCTGCAACAGAAGCACTGGCCCTTCCTCTTCAATTTGAAAGCTGGAATATTCAGAGCTAGGTGGCATGCTGTTAACTAAACAGGGACTGTACTAATTCAAGAGCTATCAGGTACGTAAATAAAACTATGAAGAGCTGCCTTTTAAATGTAGGCTGCTTACATATGGGATTATTTTTCTGTTGCAGGGTTCCCAGAAAGGGAGGTCTAGCGGACGTATAGTAACTCAGTACCACTATACCCAGTGGCCTGACATGGGTGTTCCAGAGTACACGCTGCCCGTGCTCACCTTCGTGCGGAAGGCATCGCACGCTAAGCGCCACGCTGTCGGGCCTGTTGTGGTTCATTGCAGGTGTGGTTTTTACTGCTGTAAGGTTCACTCCGCTTTTGTTTTGCAGAAAAAAAACACAATTTTTCAGTGGTGGGTTGAGCAAAATTTCTCTCTCTCATTTAACAATTCCTGATGGAATAAGATTAATTTCTTAACTGGTATTTCTATCCTTAGTAAGGCCAACTAATCAACTGCCTGTGCCACTTCTATAAATCTCCATAATGGCTGTAAACAGGATGATGCTGCTCTGCATTATGTTTGGTTGTTGGGGTTTTTTTTGCAAAAATGCTTTTCTTTTTACTTTTTTCCACATTTCTATACTACTCTCTTGATTTCTGTGAGCATACCAGATACATATATAGCAGTAATTGTTTCAGTTCTGCAAAATATATCATTAGGAGGTTTTTGGCTTATGCTTGCTTTGGTGCAGGGATCCTCTGTAATCCTAAAAGGAGCTCGAAAGAAGACTCACTCTATTCCTGGCTGAACTACAACTCTGCTGTTTTTAACATTACTCTGCACTCTAGCAGTCACTTGCAATGGAGGAGCATTCTGGGGCACGGTTTAAAGTCTGCATGTGCTGCAGTGTACAGGCAGGTGTTCTGTCAGTGCCCACTAAAACTGGGCAGCTCAGGGAAAATTGGTTAAAAAAGAGCTTGTAGGGCCTGGAATGACTTCACAATGCCCGTGAAGGACAGGGTTATTGTAAAATATATAAGCAGGTTCTGGTTTTCCACTGTAGTACCTCAGCTTTGATGGAACATTTGGAAAGAGAACCTCCTC
This sequence comes from Mesitornis unicolor, assembly GCF_000695765.1. Classification (NCBI taxonomy): domain Eukaryota; kingdom Metazoa; phylum Chordata; class Aves; order Mesitornithiformes; family Mesitornithidae; genus Mesitornis; species Mesitornis unicolor. The sequence continues at coordinate 49,214 of NW_010174083.1, forward strand.
ATGAATTCTGTCCTTCTGGAGCTGACTCTGAGGAAGCCAACAGGTAAAGTTGTCTCACAAATGCTGCAAATGAAGATATTTTATTTCTGGAATAACCTAATCTGACTGAAATCTGTTTTTAGCTTGGAAAATGAAAATTCCACATTTTGTTTGTTCTCCTGCTGTCTACATCCTGCCTGTTCAAAATAAGTTTCCCCAAAATACCAAGTCTGAGATCTATGCCAGCAGGCTGAGAGATCAGCAATACACTATAAGTCAGTTAAACTGAGTTTTTAAATAAGGAAGAGTGATAAGAGGTCAGTCAGACCTCTCCATTGGGTCATAGATATAACTCATCTCTGTCTGTAGGCAGTTTTATTTGGCTTTTAGTTCACCTGTCCTGATGCACTATGGAATTTCAAAGGAGTCATCTCATGTTAGAAATGTAACTTTTATTTCTCTTTACAGGCTACATGGAGGAACTTCATGAAACTTTTTTTCCCTATTTTTGTATTTTGGTACTTTTCATGTTTTGTCTTTTGTAACAAGTACAGATGGCATCTGGTAATCTTTACACTTTTTTGTCTCTAATAGTGTGTTAATATCCTAGACCTTTCAGTTTTATATCCCGTTTATGTAGACAGTTTATTACAGCAATCTTGGTTCACACTACCCATGCTTTGTGCCACCTCTGTGGAAGAAATGAGATGATTGAATTAGCTGTCTGGACTGAGCTTGGATCTGCCCATGAGGGACCACACAGAACTAGCCAAGTGTTGCTGTCAAGTTACACATGCCAATGCACATAACATTTTACATGACTTCAATTGGAATTACAACTGACTAGTTCCCATATATGACTAGATAAAAAATGACCTCTTGACTTTGTACTCTCTACTCATGTATTTTATGAATGAAGTTGTTTTTTAATCTTACAATACAGCCAGTTTTATGCTGAATCAGAGTTCATAACAGGAGTGAGTTGATTAACCCTTTCTTCTGCATCTTCCCCTTTTAAGAAGTGTTTCAACCATTGCTTGCCCTCTTAGCTGTATCTGGAGAGCGATAAGGTTTTTATATTACAAATGTACCTTCAGCAGCTCTGCCACTTCCTGGGGTTTTCCTCAGTCTGGTGTCTTTGAAACTTCCTATATCAGTAATGGGTAGCATAATGCAACTTTCCTTTTAAAGTGATGTGTGTTTCAACATGGAAGAACTTGGGCACATTAACCATATCCAAATGCTGACATATGCCACTGTTTCTAGGTATATGTGACAAAGTATTCTAAGGAATATCAGAAGCCTGAAAATCGCAGACCTGCAGGAAACCCCTTAGTTCTATTTCAATTGATACTTTAAAAATCATTTGAGAAAATGATCTTTCCATCTATTCTTGCACAAAGAAAAAGATGAGTTGAAAATATTTTTCATCATTACCAGCATTGAAGTTTTAGCAAAGTATCTCATATAATAAAATGGTTTGTAGGGGAATATCTTCCCTATGCACCAGTTTGTTGAAAAAGCTACGTATAAGAAACAGTTCTTTTCACTGTTGTTTTACTTCAGCCTCAAGACTATTTTTTTTGTTTTGTAGTGCTGGTGTTGGAAGGACAGGCACATACATAGTGTTAGACAGCATGCTGCAGCAAATTCAGCATGAAGGGACAGTCAACATATTTGGATTCTTAAAACACATACGTACCCAAAGGAACTACTTGGTGCAAACTGAGGTAAGACTGAAATGTAAATAGTGAGAGACCATTACAGACTATTTTTGTTTGCAGGAGGAGAGATGATACAGTCTTCTTTTTGTCACCATGTGACAGACTGGCAAACACTCACCAGACTGGATTTTGCCATTTGCTTCCCTTGTTTCTATAGAGACATCTTTCTAGTCCCGCTTAGGGCAATGCACTAGAAATTACCTGTCTGTGGGCTCTTGTCTGTTTATTAAGAAGGACTCAGGAGAAAGAAATTCTATATAAATCATCCTTCCTGCAGTAGCAGTTTCTTGGCAAGGCACGCATTTTTGTCATAGATTTTTTTTTAAGGAAACACCATTGTCAGGCTTTGAGATCTTCACTGAACCTGATCAAACAGTTTATATCAGGCAATAAAAGGTAGAAAAGAAAGCTATTTCAACAGACTATCTATAGCTACTTTAAACTAAAGATTATATACAGTATAGTGAAAGACCGGAAGAAAACAATAAGGACAACAGCAGGGCATTTAAAAGTATTTCAGGTTTCAATAACAGGTGGTTAGATTCCCCAGGGCCTTTCAGTAGAAAAAAAGGCAATCAACAACAGCATGGGCACTTGTTCCAAATGATGTGAGAGAGAAAGTAGAGCATGGCAGTAGGAATGGGGAGTGATCACTTTATTGCAAGAAAAACAGGGAGAGCCACATAACAAGCTGTCTTGAAAATTTGACTCAAGGCTATGCTTGCATTTTTAACTCTGTTCTGTAAACATGAGCTTTCACTGTAGAAGACCACACAGAATCACAGAACATTAGGAGTTGAAAGGGACCACTTTTGAGAAAACTCCCCTAAAGCAGCACACTGTGAAGAAATACTGACCACGGCAGAAGTGGCAGCTTAGCCAGAGGTGTGCAGGGCAATCTGAAAATAATTTGAGTTTAGATGTTTGGTTTTATTTTCCTAGGAGCAATATATCTTCATTCACGATGCGCTGGTTGAAGCGATACTCAGTAAAGAAACAGAAGTTCTTGAGACTCACATTCATGCCTATGTTAATGCTCTCTTGATACCTGGACCAACAGGAAAGACCAGACTGGAGAAACAATTTAAGGTGAGCTCTCTGAGATAGTAACATTTTTGAATGACTTAAAAGTAGGTATCTCAACACAAGTTTCAGTGGTTTTCTCTATCTATAATTTAACTGCATACTTCTCAAAGCTACACATGCCCAGACCAAAACATCACAGAAAAGTCTTCTGCATTCTTTTGAAGATTCTGATTAATCTGGTTGATTTTACTACCAATCAAAAAAAAAACAACCCTAAAAACTAGGAAAAACCTGCTTTCCAAACTTATGTCATGCCTAAGCAGTATATATACACCATTGTGTGTGTATATGTATACATATACATATATACACGTATACATATACACACATTCCTTTTCATACTCTTGTCTGTTTGAATTGTATTTGTTAAAACTAGTTAGTCAATGAGACCTCCCAGATCAGTCCTATTTTCCTTTCGCAAGTTTGGAGAGAAAATCAAAAAGCTCATAACTGGAATGTCTAGAGCTGCCTCACATCAAGAGCTATACTGTCTGTATAATTATGCAAATTTTTCTGTTTTCCAAAACTAATTAAACTTAGACAACTGTGCAGGCAAAATGGAAGTGATACCGGATGGCAAGAAGCACTGGGGGACTCAATATGGAACTTAAAGTGGCATTTCCTTCAAAGACATGCTTATGGACCTAGGGCACAAGAATCATTTGAACAGATATCACAGAATCACAGAATAACAGTGAAAAGATTCTGATGACTTGCTAAGTAGTTTAGCCAGATAACTAGATACCTAAAGTTAAGAGAGACAGCTAACCTGCAATACATTTGATGCAGCTAATGAAGGAATCACTTTTGTACAGTGGTCTGATTTTTTTTAATATCATTGTTTCAGTTACTGAGCCAGTCTAACACACAGCAGTGTGATTATTCAACTGCACTCAAACAGTGTAACAGAGAAAAGAACCGAACTTCATCCATCATTCCTGGTGAGCTTGTTCAGATCAGCTTCTTTGGGTGGCAAAATGTTTGTGAACTGTGAGTCAAACCTCTAAGCTTTCCTCAGCAAGAACTGGAAACACCTGCATTGGTGTGGAGCAATGTTCTCTAAAGTACTTTTCGTGAAGAAATTATTTAAGTACTACACATAGGAAAACAAAATAGATGGCTGTATAACACTTTACTCTGATTGATGGAGCTTAGTGTTATCATTATTAGTGTTATTATTATTACTATGAGATATGTGAGATAATTGCTATAATACATGAGTCATTGCAACACACGTACTAGTTCATGACTTTTTTTTACAGTGGAAAGATCTAGAGTGGGTATCTCATCACTGTCTGGTGAAGGGACAGACTACATCAATGCTTCCTATATTATGGTAAGTCAGTTAACTGTATTGGTGAAAAACAGTGTCCCATTGTATAGCTGTTTATAGAGCTGCCATGTGTCCATGTTAGGGTGGCACAATCCTGATTTTGAAAGCTCCCCTCTTCCATTATTCACTCAGTCTGAAAGAATTACTTCCCCCATGAAGTATTGGTGGGTTTAAGTTTGGTTAAGAGCATTGCAATCTGTAGAACCAGAAATCCCATAGCAGTTTTAAAAACTAGTATAGTTAAATGCCACCTGTAGAAAGACCTTTTGAGATGAACTAAAAGTGTTAACAAGTTAGTTTTTAATGCCTGTACTGTGCTTTGCCTTCTTGTGTGTACTCATTCTACAGAGCTTTTGCAGCTGGCATAGCCCAAGGCACTCTAGCTCATCAGCTTTCCATTATTTTTTTGTTCCTTGGGTTTTCTTCAACTCTTTTCCCCTTCATTAGCTGAGAGGGAGGACTAAATGCTTCCTGGACATTCAGGAAAGAGATGGGAAAGCTCCCTGCAGTGCTTTGTTTGCATGAGCCTTCAGCAGGTGCCTTAATGCAAAGGAACTCTCTTTTGTGGTAAGAAGCTGATCTGAGGCATCTGTACAAATTAAGAGACCACTTGGGATTTTTGAAGATCTTTCTTTCATTTGTTTCCGGTTACCGGCTTCTCTAGAAGTCTCGATAATGCAGAACAATTAGCATATGTGTATGAGTTAATGTATTTTCATTATGAGTTGTCTGTTCAAGTCTCCACTGATTTCTTTTGGGTTTTTTTGGGTTTTGATCAATTTTTTAAAAAGTTTTAAAAATTATTTCAGTGTAATTGATTTTATTCTTTTCATCTGGAAAATACTGCAATGGCAGTTTTATATTCTTCTAATATTTGTAGGAAGCCAAAGGAGGCACAAGTCTGCAATTAATTTTCTAGGCTTCTGGCTTTGTCCACTGAAAGCTTCCTTTAAATATTAATAGCTGGGCATCAGTTCTGAGTCTGTTGATTTTGTTTTGCAGGGTTATTATCAAAGTAATGAATTCATTATTACCCAGCATCCCTTACTACACACTATCAAGGATTTTTGGAGAATGATATGGGACCACAATGCCCAGCTAATAGTCATGCTTCCCGATAGCCAGAATATGGTAAGTTTTGTTGGTGATTGTTATGGGTTTATTTATGAATTTTATTAGTATTGTCATTTTGAAATATACAGGACATGAGACAATATCTTAGATTTTGGAAAAAAAGTTAATAATACTATGCTTAATGTAAAATCCTTAAATCATCTAGTGGAATTCTGGAGATCCTTGTCTCGGCAGATTGCAACCAGCATGAGAAAGCATTGAATCATTCCTCTATAATTTATTAAAATACCCAAACAGCAGCAGTAACTGTTACGAAAGGTTAGTTTTCACCCCAGGACTTTTACTTTAGTTATAATACGGCTTCTTCAGCAACTATTATTAGGTAAAGAGAGAAATAGGAGATTGTTTCTCTTGCTCATCCCCTAGAGTTACAAATAAATGTTTAGCAGGGATTTATCTGACTCTAAACAGCAAAGGAAGCTCACATGTTCATCCTGTATGTGTAGTTTAATAACAAATGAATATGTTTTTCAGTTACTAGAAATGCAGGACTAGCTGAAAGCTATTGGTACTTGGGGAAATCTTGAGATGTGAGAGGACATCCTGTTTGGTAATGAGCTTGGTGGAAATTCATGCAAATTCTTTGGAGAGTCTTGCGTGACTGGAAAAACATGTACAACCAAGACAATATTTGGTTTTTCTTCTTCTCATCAAATGTTTTATGAATGTCACACTTCCTATAAAACAGATGGGTTGTTAAGGTAGCCTTTGTAATAATGGAGGTTGTTTTGCCAGGAGGTGCTGGTTTATTAGAAGCCCAGTAGGAAAGGCACTCAGACTCTGTAAAATATCATTTAAAATGCTCTTTATTAGACCTAACACTATAAAGGAGAGGGTAGTGCAGATAATCTTACAGCCCATCAGATGCTAGTAACCCCAAGTTGTACAGCATTGACTGGACCTGTGCTCAAGGTACATCATGTCACGCAGCATCCATGGAAAGATTACCCCCATTTTGGTCACTCAAGCTAGTATATGTTTTTTTCTTAAAAGTAAACAAGTCTGTTCATAATTTCTGCTGTCAGACTGAAAGGATGTTCTCGTGATGACTCCTTGCTGCACTTTTAGATAATCCCAAGGCCACGAAGGTGGCACAGTTGCTGGTATTGATTGGGAGCGGCCCACAGGCTCCTCTCTTACAATCCAGCAGCTATGTTCATCCTGTAGCCATGGGCTATGGGCCACACAACACAGCCTGAAGGCCAGGCTGGACATGTGGCACAGTGTGACACAGCACATGTTGACTGTCATGTGGAACGCTTTCTACACAGGGTACAGTGGTCTCCTGGTCAGGATCACTACAGAGGTGTCTGAAAACCATCACTTGTGATGTTTTTAATCTCACTCAAATTTTGATTTGTCAATTTAAATCTAGCTAGTTGCATTGATTACATACATGACACATTACTTATTGTGTCGGATTAAGTTTTATTTTAAGAGCTCAACATTACTTACTTTTATGGCTTCTTTTCTTTTCCTGGAGGCTGAAGATGAATTTGTATATTGGCCAAACAAAGATGAGCCTATAAACTGTGAGACTTTCAAAGTTACTATGATTGCTGAAGAACACAAGTGTCTGTCTAATGAGGAGAAGCTCATAATCCAAGACTTTATTTTAGAAGCTACACAGGTAACACTGTCATAACCATGTAACTCAGTTCTTGATTTGTTAAAGGTAATCCCTACATTTTGTTACATTTTCTATGATAAATGAGTGATAAAATTCCACGCTCTTGAAAAACCCAGGGAGCGAGTAACCTCTACAGGTAACATGGTGGCATTGGAATAGGATAGTCCAACCTCCACAGTGGTGGGATTCTGTATCTGGAGGCTGGAGCCAAACTGGAACAGGGTAAAGGATAAAAATACAGTCAGTCAATCTCTTACCAATTTTTTTTTCGCTCTTTTAGGATGACTATGTGCTTGAAGTGAGGCATTTTCAGTGTCCAAAATGGCCCAATCCTGATAGTCCTATTAGTAAAACTTTTGAACTGATCAGCATCATCAAAGAGGAAACTTCCAACCGTGATGGACCCATGATTGTACATGACGAGTAAGAATACAACTTTCAGTTTTTTCTGAAGTTTTTCTGTAGAACTATTCTTTCATCTCACTTAAAGTGAAAGCCACTGAAATGAGGCACAAAGTCTGCACCTAACAGTAGTGCTGCTGCTTCTGTTTCAGCTGCATCAACAGGAGAAACACTTTTATTTTATCACACTTCAATGTTCTCTTTTCAATTCTATCATTTTGATACTCTGGATGATTGCCGAGTAGGGCACTGAATCCAGGCTTCACTGCCTATTATTGAAAGAAGAAAGACTATTTAGATGAGGCAGTTTACCCTTCTCCAGCTGTTTAATAATGGCCAAAAATACTGAAATGTTGAAATACTGAAGGACCTGAGGCCTTCAAGATTTGGTTACTAGAGGACTGTAG
>NW_010174083.1:56939-57586 GCF_000695765.1 Mesitornis unicolor
TCTAAGACTGGCTTTTAAAGACTCTTCAGAAGTTGTTGTCAGGTGCTGTGAAGGTTGTGTTAAGGCACTGCTGGGCAGGCCTATTTCAGAAAGTGTAAAGCTCACATGACAGAAATTCATCTTAACAGTTTATGCTGGATTTTGTATTTTCTCCAGTTTCTTGATCCTGTTTCTAGAGAATTTTTTTGTGCTTTGTTTGTTCGTTTTTACTTTGCAAAGGCATGGAGGGGTGACAGCAGGCACTTTCTGTGCATTAACAACACTGATGCATCAACTGGAAAATGAGAACTCAGTTGATGTTTACCTGATAGCGAAGATGATAAATTTGATGAGGCCTGGAGTCTTTACAGACATCGTAAGTAATAAGCAAACTCTGTACCTTTTTTTTTCCCTATGTGTGGTATTATTAGCATGCTTAGACCTTAGGGCAACATTACTGGGCCATTGGCATCTTAGTTTCTATGTGAGTTAATCAAATCTGTCTTCCAGAGGTGCTGTAGTGAACCTGCTACTTATTACAAAACAAAGAATTTCCTGTGAAAACCTGTTATGTGGTTATCAAGTGGTCATATACAAAATGTGCAGAGCTGCCACCATCATCATAAAATCTGCACTATGTCATGTAAATGAAGGTTTTAATTCAGCAG
>NW_010174083.1:57617-66516 GCF_000695765.1 Mesitornis unicolor
GTGTACTCCAAGTAGACCCTGAAGTAGCTACCCTACTTTTCCATTTCAGCATGGGCTTTGATCTTTCATGATCTTTTGAATGGTCACGTGAGACCACTGTTACTGTGCTTACAGAAAGAAAAAAAAAAACCCAACATGAAAAGTATAACAAATAAGAATTACTTACTGAGTCAGTGTCATACAAATGAAAATTCATCTCAGAAACTAAAAACTACTTGCCTTGCCCCTTTGGTCATACCACTCCAAATCTGACTGCTGTAGAGCTACAATGGATGTAATAAGGAGAACATCTTAAGAGTGAAACATTAAGGTTAGCGTTATCACATTTTTGACACCAAAAACAGAGCATGACACAGGACTGACAGATGTGTCTGCCCCTGGCCCTGCCCAGATAGCCCAGACTGAGGTGCCTGGCAGTTAATGGAGAGAAATGTGTACTCTTTCCACCTCAGCAGCACCATCAGGACCTTCACCCTTCTTGCTCCAGGAGCCTGCAGCAAATACCTGGGCATTTTCTCTCGGATGGGCAGTTTCCCATCCTCCTACTGTAGATTCATTGCTCTTTCTACTCCATATCTCCTAGTCCAGCCTAACAGTCCAAACCCCACTCTATTTAATTTGTTTTACTGCTCCCTACTCCTTTCATCACATAAATTATTTATCCTCATATATCCATCCCAGAACCCAAAGCATTCCTCTGCCCTTCCAGAGCATCCACTGTCAGCTGGCGCAGCACCGCTGTCACTGTGCCTGCCTTCCCAATGTGCTGCCCTGCATAGAGCATCTCGCTCCTTCCCCCTTCCCATCCCACACTCCGGTCCAGCTGGTTTCTGGAACAACCCATCTCCCACTGCATCCAGCAGAGAAACCTCCACTCCCACTAGGCAGCAGCCTCCTCAGTGAACCTTCCTACACTTGGCAGGGTCTTCAAACCCATAAACAGTAACTGAAAAACTCAAAAAAACCCCCCATCTGCCTGGTTAGAATTTAGATAGCAAAAAAATGAGAACATATTGAAGGGGAAAAAAAAGCCAACAGACAAATAGTAGCCCTAATCCTGACCCTATTCAATTAATGAGAACTTTGCAATTGACTTTAACAAGGATCAGATTTAGCACATAATGTTTCTTTTGAGTTACAGTTTTCTCCCACTCCTGTTTTGAGTTCCTTAATGTTGTGCTTTATATTGTGTACAGGGGGAGCTATTAGTCAGAAAATTAATAAAGCTGCTAAGTAACACTGAATTGTGGAGCAGAGTACATTAATGGACTGATACATCAGCTGTTAATTAACTTGGAGTAACAGTGTTACAAGATAATCTAGCGTTATTATTTCTGACAACACACTGACTACATCCCCTTTTCTTCTCCAGGAGCAGTACCAGTTTCTGTACAAAGCTATCCTCAGCCTTGTCAGCACCAGGCAAGAAGAAAACCCTTCAGCATCTATGGACAGTAATGGCTCAGCTTTACCTGATGGAAATGCAGCTGAAAGTTTAGAATCTTTAGTTTAATTAACACATCGTATTAAACACACACATACCAACATCACACCAGTCACACCTGGAGTTTACGGTTAATATTTTCAGTTTTATACTTGGGGGTGGGGGGAAATCTGTCCAGTCACTATATATATAATCGGATCCCAACCGTTGCTCAAACCAACAGTCACTGCTGTTACCCGTGACTTTACTGGGGAACTTTTATTATTAACAATGTGTGCCTTTTCTTGAAAGATTTCTTGTAATACGTTGTTACGTCTGGACTAACTTGATTGACTTTTACAGTGTTTCTAAGAATTGAATTGTGGTATGTTTTTTCAGTATTAGTTTTTGGGTTTACTTTTAACTTAAAATTATCATATTTATAGATTTTAGGAGATTCTCAATTACAAACATGTCATGGGTTTAGTATTTGATTTATTTGCTGTATTTATAACAATTTACATTTGCTAGAAATACAACTTTTAATATAGTAGAATGTAAATAAAATACTGTTCTCCATAACATTCAACATTTTAAGACTTCGGTTAGACTTTCAGAATAGTAATCGGATACTTACTGTAAATACTGCTACTTCTGTAGTGACTCCATGGACCAAATTTATATTTATAATTGTAGATTTTTATATTTTACTACAGAGTCAGTTTTCTAGTTCTGTGTAATTGCCTTGTTAAAATTATATAGTCCAGTATGTTTTTATTTTAACAAAGTCTTCTGATATATAATTGTGCATCTCAAGCTATTAACCTTCATATAGCTGCATGTGATTTTAACTTTTTGTGAAGAAATAGAAATCATTTGTTTTGAAATGAGAAGTTTTTATGAGAATAACACCTGTACTTGGCATTGTTAAATTGTTTTTACCTATGGCATTGCAAAAATAAATATAAATATTCCAGTCTGTGCTTAGCAGTCTACCACATACAGCAAACAGTCTTCACTGTCATATGAGAGAGCTTTTACTTTCAAGAGTAAGGACTTGAGGCTGACCTGGAGATGGCTGCTCTTTCTGTGGAATCCACGAGTTCAGAAGACAGTTTTAGAAAAAGTGATGTTTTGTTATTTAATCTCTGCTCCACTTCCACCCATACCCATAGTGTTCGTGCCAGCACCTGGTTTAGCCTCTCCCAGTCGGGTCAGCCACAGGCTAATGGGCTGTCCCAGGCCTCCAAATTGCCTCCATTGCCCACTCACATGACTTCTCCATGCTGGCTTTGCTTCAGATCATTCATTTGACTGCTGAGCTCTTTGCTGCCTCCTTTGGCAAAGCAAAAGCCGAACTCTGGGAAGCAATAAAGGAACTAATCTCTGCAAGACCAAGAATGTTTCAACTTGGCTACTCACATATTTTTCCTGCTCCGGCAGGGGGATTGGACTAGATGATCTTTTGAGGTCCCTTCCAATCCCTAACGTTCTGTGATTCTGTGATATTTTCTGTGACCTTCTGAACTGGCAAGAGAAGACAGTGATTGTACTGATGGCTGCAGCAGTGAGGAGGGTGGAGGAGCCTGGAGCAGAATAGGTCTTTGTTTAAAGCTAACATAGGTCATTTTTCTCACCTTGGTACATTTGATTGCCACACTTATTATTATATTATTATTATTGAGAGCAGAGATATTCTTCTTGACTAGAATGCCTCAGAAACTAGTAGACACTATCTTAGATGAAAACTAAGAATAGGACCTGATGTGGGCTTGGAAATTTAAGTCGACTGATTCTTAAGGCAGGGGTGCATGAGGGCTCTCAGTGTGTCAGCAGACAGATTCAGACCTCTTCAGCAGTGTGACATTGAGGATAGGTGGAGCTGCAACAAAGCCAAAACAAATTTGGGTTTAGAGGAATCTAAAAAGTGAGCCCTTCAAAAAAATCCCTGTACTGTTGATGCATGAAATGAGTGTGAAGGTGCTAGACCAGGAGACAGAATGGCACAAAAATAAAAGAATAGCTGCAGTAAAGCAGACCTTTTCCTGCTCTTGTCCTCTTAAAAAAAAATCTATACACAAAATAATCAAAACAATATAATATATAGTTTGTTTTGTAAAACTGGGTTAACAGTTAACATGTTAACGTGCTTGAATTCTCTTTCACACTTGACCACTTCTCTTTATCCCACAGCAATGCTGTCCCAGGCACTATGGCTTGGGGACCCAAGGGTTTCCACTCCCCTGCCCACCAGAGCGAATGCAGGATGGGTCTCCTGTCTCAGAGCAATTCCCTTTTGCGGGTCTGGCCAGGGGCCACACAGGGCCACACAGGGAGATACACACACACACACTAGAGTGGTAGGAACAGGATTCATCACACAGGGACTAGGAACAGGAGTTAAGGCGGCGGCAGGACAGAGGGCAGTGATAGGCACAGGGTGCAGCTGCGCGAGGGTGCTTACATACACACAACCCCTTTTGCCTTCTCTCTGTTTTCCCTTGCTTATTCTTTCCCCTCTCCACCTTTACCCCTCTGTTTCTCCACCCTCGCCTCCCCATCCCTTTACAGATAAACAACCTAATTACTTCATTACCTTTCCTTCATGGGCTTCAGTTTTGTTACAGCCAGACCCAAATGTGAAACCTCTGATGCTGCCACTTGGATCACCTCAGCCATACATGGTATTAACAGGGCTACCTTGGTACTTACAGCTTTGTAAGCTTTTCTTTCCAAAAGGTCTGCACCAGAGTTTGGTCTTCCCTCACGCAACTCCCTATGAACCGCCTGACACAGCCAGGCTGTATGGTGCACTTCACAACACCTGGCAGCTGCTCACTCTTGCTCTCTGCAGCATTTTTCCCTCTGGTGACCAGCAGTTCCTCAGGATCTGTGCAGGGATCTCTGCCTCAGGCCAGGGCTGCCAGCCCTGTGCCTGCAGATACTCGTACTCACCACTTCAGTTTACAGCCATAACTGGTTGATTGAATAATTCAGAGATGAGGGAATCTACTTTTCTGAGGCATCTTTTTTCAGGTTTTACACTTTTTTTTCCCTGTGGTCCTTGTCATACCTGCATATTTGCTAATTCTGAAGTCTGGGAAGAACTGTACTGAAATATGACTTGTAAGTGCAAGCAAACTTACAATGTATCCCTAGCTAAGTTAAATGCCTCTAAGAATAGGATCTAGATTTTTTTTTCTTACTATATTGGTGTGATTTTGAGGGTAACAAGAGTTATAAATGTACTAAATGGGCTCATTGTCCTAAACATTTTTATAACATTGCTGAATTACTCATACACGTTCTTCACAGCTTTCAGGCACAATGCTGGTGCACACAAAGGTGTGTGATGGCTGCTTTTTGAAGAAGGGAGTATTTTCTTCCAGGTGGCCTGAGGGTTCCTTACAGCTTCCCCTAAAGCACTGAAATTGGCTGTGCCCCTCCATTTGCATGTCTGCGCTACATTCCATAATCATCTTAGCATATACACCTGCACTTCACCACATTAACACAAAACATGAGAAACTACAATGCCTGTGTGCTACTTCTCCAGGCTTTTCTCTAGGAAAACTGGCTTGCAGTCTCAAATAACTTCATATTTTTTGTTTTGGTATCTTCTATTAATGGATTTGCAATTGCATATAGTTGTATATACAAAGTCTTTTTTAGGCCAATTAATTCTACTGTTTTTCAAGCCTCTATGGACCAAAAGTGAAAAAAAAAAAAGGAATCCTCCTTTCTAAAATCTCATCTTGCTATAACTGTTCCTTTCAACCTAAACTGTTTTGCAGACATTTTAAAATAATCCAAGGAATCAGCTGTTGTTCAAGGTTTCTTCCAGAGATGTTTGTAATCACATTCATCATCTTAGCATGCTGACTAGTTATTTAAAACATAAGTGCTTAGGATAATCTCTTTACTCACACATATTGGTTCTGATCTAGAAAAAAAATAAGAATCATAAAAAAAATCTTCTATAATCTTCAACTGTGATGGATTACAGATTTTAATAAATGCGTGTCAGTTCCTCTTGCAGACAAAGGCCATATTCTAATTAATTTTTTTCTTGTAATCCAAGCTACAGACTCAAAAGACATAGAGCCTGCCTTTTCAAACTGGGTCAAGTGTTGGAAAGATGTTATGTATCTCCTGCAAGAAGTAGGATATTAATAAACAATGTCAGTTTTGTTTTTTTTTTTTACAAAGCTCTAAGTCATGTGTGCCAAAAAAAAACTTGCTTAGTGAACTTCCTCCTAAGAAACCATGGGTGAATAGACAGAGGTTTTTTTAAAAAAAGAAAACTTAAGTAATTTACTAACAACACTAACATTTTAGTGACTGTGGTGTGAGATTTAATACCTATGGAAAAGCTTCACAAAAATCAGCAATAAATGATGAAGTCATACAAACTCTCAGCTGTCAGTACAACAGCTTATTAAACACCTTAGTACGGACTTTGAAAATCAATTGCCTAAGCAATGCTTTATCACAATGCTTTACCTGGCACTGTTCATCGCAAAGTCCTAGGAGAAAGCGTGCCATTTCAGACCGGTTGAAATTTTCTGTGGTAAATGCTAACTTAAAGATGAGTTTAGCAAAGTTAAACTCATTTCTCTAATTGTTCCAAAGCATAAGCAGAACAGGGTTGGGGAAGAGAGAAGCAATATTGTCTTGTTGGGGTTAAAAACAGAAACAGGGATCCAACTGCTACCCTAACTCCAAGGCGTGCTCAGTTACAGTCTTCATTTTCACTACTTTCTGCAGCAAGGCTGAGGTCTGACCACCTGTTTCTGTTTCACTGGTTTGCTCATGGGTGGATTAGGGACTCTCAAAGGGACAAGAGGACAGACATCTCACTTGGGAGATGTGGCCACATTACCTCTGTCTCCTCTCTGTTTCCAAAGTGCATTCTTTCCTTTCAGAGCCAAAAAAAAGTGGGGAAAAAACCAAAACACTTCTGGCTTATGGAATTAATCCCCTTGTTTCAGTAAAGTCACAACGTGTACACTGTAATTTTGTCAGAGTGTATTTGAGATGGTCTCATGTGCCTTGATAAATTCTGCTGGACACTCAAAGCTAAATTTCTTTTTTTCTCCCCTTCCTCCTGTTAGTTTTCCAGCCTAATCACAACCATTGTACCCTGGATTTTTTTCCCTTAAACAGCTATTGTAATATGAGCTTATGCCCTTTGCCCAGCAGTCACACTTGTGTGTTCTAGTCCCTGAAAGGGATGTAACTCTCATCTGTAGGAATATCCAGGACAGAGTGTGAAACACTGAGGCAAGGAAGGCAGTCTGAGTGCAATGGGCTCAAGTACCTCCATCTCAGAAAGAAACAGATCTTATCTGTCATGGAGAGCTGGCACTAGAATAAATTCCAAAATGAAAAAATAAGAGACACACAGTGAGAAACACTCTGTTCCTTGCAGCCCAATGTGAACAAACAGCTTAAGAGCCTTTCAGCCCAGGCAGCAACAGCAGAAACCGAACCACATTTCAGCCGAGCAAGGCCCTCAAGCTGAGACAGGGAGTGAGACACCAAGTTTTCATTTCTGCCCAGGGCCCAGGGAGACATTATGCATCTGCTGCTCTGCAGCTTTCCACGTGAGCAGTTGCCTTTGTGCCCAAGCAGAAAATGTGCTAAAAAAACCTGTATTTCTTAAGATTATAGCTGAAGACGGTGTCTAGATACAGATATATAGAGAGAGATATATGTAGAGGTATACAAATATACTGATGGGTGTTAGATGTGGATACTTAAACAATCCTTGAAGTCTTCTTTTGTGAGTCTCACAAGAAGGACGGACAAGTATTTCATGTACATAGAGAAGTCCATGTGTAGACACCCTTTTGATATAACCATCTGTGTAAAAAAACAAATCCTGTTCATATACATCTTATTAGACTGTAAAGATGACATGACAACAAAACAGGATTTCAGGTTTATTTTTCAAGCAACCTTGTGTATAAGATACAATTACCTTTCTAATAATATTCAAAGATAACTGAGAAGTCTAATCTTCATACAAAAAGCTAAGCAATAAATTCATTTAAGTCTAACATTAGAAAATGAAAAGCAGCATTGCACTGGGAAACAGAAATATTCTGATACAAAATGTTTCCAAAATAGTAGCAGTGTTTCTTGAAGAAAACCCTGTAGTGCTTATTCTGTTTGTGCTCCAAAGAAATTACATGTAAAAAAATTCCTATTTTCTTTGCATACTGCGTTTCCTGGGCAGAAAAGCAAGCAAGGTGCATGCACATATAGGGAGTCACAACTCCACGGTTGTGTATTTGTGAGGTAAAGGAGGGAACAGAGAATTCTCAAGTGAAATCCTGGTCTCACCAAGCACTGGATTGGAAGGGATGAGCAGATACAAATCTAATTTTAACCCTTAGTCTTAGGTCTTTAATCTACCGGGAGAAGGAGGAGGCAGCAGAGAGCAGAACATTCATTGCAGGCTCCATCCTTGCCCCAGCTGCATGTGCCAGCCGTACAGCAGACCAACAGCCTGTACAGCCAGTGGGAAGTGAAGCAACTTTATGGAGCCAGGACTTCATCCGATATTCAGAACATGTGTGGCACTGTAACAGAATCCAAATTTGACAGTACAAAAGCATTCAGTGGTTCAGTATAAAAAGCCAGTAACAATAACACACTGCCCTTCATTTTGCCTTTTCCCTTTGGCTCCTTTCACCCTCCTCTTTGTTGGAGTTGCTATTTCATTACATCTACACAAAGAAAATCCAAATCCTGAGTAGCGAGACTTGGAGATCAAAACTTCATCTACTGCTATGGCTGCTTTTCCTACCAGGCAGAGCAACACCTGGAATTGCAGCCCCTCTGGGCCGTGATAATAGCACTACACTTCTCAGGAGGTAAAAGGCTGTGCGTTTATCAGCAAAGTGCACTTGTGAGCAAAGTTGAAAGCAGCTTCCAGCAGCAGTATTCAGCTCTAGAAAAGGGGAGCTCGAGGCTGTTGCACAGGTACCAGTGCAAATGGTATCTGCCCACGGCACTGCACCTCACAACTGGTAAAGTCTAAGCTATGCATTGCAAGAGGGTGTAGAAATCCCCGAGCAAAAGCCACAGCAGCAGCCCTGCACTGGAAGGAAGCAACTGCAGCTCTGCCAGAGAGAAGCCACACTCAGGCTCAAGTTCAGCTCTGGGATGATGCAGCCATACTGCCCCGAGAGCCAGGCTGGCTCGGCTGTGAGGACAGCACTCGGCATCGAATGAGCGGGCACGCTGGCAAACGCTCATCAGTCTGAAGTGGCACTGTGCCAACCAGCATGGACAGGCTCCCAGATGAACCCTTCAAAAGCATGAGAGCAAAAGGACAGAAGCTAACTCCAAAAGTAGAGATTCAAACCTCTAAGCCTACTGCCTTTCAAAGCTGCTTTAGAGTACACAGCCTATTCCCTTTGTAACAGTACTTAACCTGGACAAGGCACACAGTGTAAGTGGAAAGAG
>NW_010174083.1:66547-79599 GCF_000695765.1 Mesitornis unicolor
GCGGCTCCTAAGCACATTAACTGTGTTGTATTTCAGAAGGCCCTTCCTCGTTGCAGAGCTAAATGCTGATGTGCTCTCTCCACAGCACAAGGCGACACACGTAACAGCACAGATTTCAACATATTGCAACCAGCTTCCACTCTGTAACAGCAAAGTGTGTGGGGGAAGCTTGCTTTACACTTCCTCCCTCCTCTGAATAATTTAAGTTTACATTCATAAGAAAGGGATTTTTAAAATAGTAAGATCTATGTTTCAAATATGTATCAACTGATTATTTTCAATATTTAACAGGATCTCATTTGCTAGTAGAATTTCTAGCAGAATTTCTAAACTACTTCTTGCATAGTTATTGTGAAAACATTCACAAATACTGTTAAAGGGAAAGGGATAAGAAGACTTAAAATTTAAGTATCACTTTCATCTCAGTTACTCTGATAAATTATTTTTAGCACATGAAAAATCAAACTTAATCAATGAAATTGACTTTTCCACCATGAAAGAATCCACTAATGGATTTTTCTTTCAGCTTAAATTTGTCTCAATAATTAGAAGATAATTGTCTCAAACTTAGAAGATAAACTCTATTAATTAAAAAAAAAAACCCTCCTGAGATATTTTAGGAAAGATATAAGGAAAGATCTGACTGATTCTGAAATATGTACATGAAAGCAGTTTTAAGAGGAAAATACCACAATTCATGCATCTGGGTATCTACAGTTTCTACATCAAAGTCAGGCAAACAGTTTTAGGGAAGGCCTCATGTGTGTATGAAATGGCAGGTGCTGTCTTTAGCTGGTCCAAATTGAGATTTTTAAAGCAGGGAGAGGGAACCAAACAAAGCCAAAACCCAATTCAATCCACTGCTTCCAGTTACTGTTTGATAACGCTGCGAGTGCTGTACACGATGCCTTCTGCCTGAACGCGCTCAAGGATTGGCCCATAAACATTCTTCGTCAATGGTATAACCATGCCTTTGCCATCTATTTCACCTGAAATAAATGCAGGGAAAAACAGTGTAAAGTGCTCTCCTGGGTTTACTCAGCAAGAGGAAATCATGCTAATTCCTTAAACGCAGTGATGACTAGGCAGAGTCTGCCTGTTTCTATACACACAACATGATCGGGTAATATAATCATATTCCATGGTTATAGAATAGGCCCCAAGCCTCAAATGTCACCAATCCAGAAAGCAGTAGCAGAAGTTGCTAGTTTGTTCAGCACACGTATATATTAGCCTGCTTAACTCTGGCATAATCAATTGTAACTTGCCATGCTAAAAAGTCTCCTCTATACCAGTGAAACATTTAAGATTAATTGATTAAAAATCTCTATAAATTAAGTAGTAAATTAAGAGTTGTCACTGAGACATCCAAACATGCAGATTAAAAATTCCTATAAAGAAGACAGGGAAAGTTTGATAAAGTTAAAAAATATACATACATACACTTCAGAAACACTATACATCTGCTTTCCACAGGCAGGAAGATACAGAGGGTTGAAATAATGTTACTGAAGTCTGGACTTACCATCTAGAACCATCTTAGCAGCAATAGCTGTGGGGTATCCTACTGTTTTAGCCATCGCAGAATATCCTTTGTTATCACCATAGACAACCAGATCGATAAATTTGTTTTCCAAATGACCAGAAGGATGCCTGAGACCTATTTCATTTCTCATAACAATCATATCTCTCTCTCCAGTGCCTAACAGAAAAGCACAGAAACTATTCATTACTTGTATTTCAGTCATACCAACATGAAGTTGCTGATGAGCAAGGCACTACACGTACACAGCACGTGTATCAGGGAATCACAGAATCACAGAATCTCAGGAGTTGGAAGGGACCTCAAAAGATCATCCAGTCCAACCCCCCTGCCAGAGCAGGATCACCTAGACTAGGTTACACAGGAACGTGTCCAGGTTGGCCTTGAATGTCTCCAGAGAAGGAGACTCCACAACCTCCCTGGGCAGCCTGGTCCAGTGCTCTGGTACCCTCACAGTAAAGAAGTTTTTCCTCATGTTCAGATTGAACCTCCTATGCTTCAGCTTGCTCCCGTTGCCCCTTGTCCTGTCATTGGACATCAGAGAGAAGAGCCTGGCTCCTTCCTCCTGACACTCACCCTTTACAAATTTACAAACATTAATGAGATCAATGAGGGAAGCGACTAAGACAGGGACTACTAACGAGGACAGAATATTAAGATGAAACTAAAAATGTAACAGGGAAAGAAAAAGATAATAAATTAGGGGAGTAGAGAGCATTACAAGACATCAAAATCCTAGCATGAAGGTGAATAAAATAATCCAATTAAGGCTGATAAGAGATACTGACTTGTTCCACTCAAAGCCATGAAAAAGAAGGATTTCTCACATACCAAAGGGCAGCTTCATCTCCATGTGCTTTGCAAGAGCCCCCACAATGGAATCTGCTGCTGGGACTGGTTCGTCTCCCAATAAACCTAGCCTGGCAGAAGAAATGAGACAGACTTATATCATTGCCTATCAACAACTTAGTCTCAGTTTTGTAATTTCCAGCTTGTTCAGCAACCCGTTTAACAGTCTTAACATGGACCGAAATGGGTAGAATTGCAAGTCCTTTTTTTTTTTTTAAACCCTTAAAAACCACTGGAACATTTTACCATTCCACTGCCTCCAGCTGACTCTTGTCCTTTTCCAGTTTGCTAAATACAGCTTCTTTAAGAACATGGTACTCAGCAGGCGACTTAATTCCCACCAGTTTGCACATGAGCTCTTTCTGTGTTAAAAAAAAAAAGAAATTTCCTGAAGGCCTGACATCTGTGCCCACTCGTTTTCAGTCCAGGTTTGGAGAACCCACTGTTCCACTGAGCTCAGTTAATATCCAGGACTTCTGAGAAGACGGGTTATGCATACAGGGGAAGTGAGGTAGTTGAGATTTTTAATTGCAACAAATGAGACATCTTTTCCTAAAACACTTTGTATCCCACCACTCAGCTGCTTCCCCTACTTTTAGTCTTATCCTTTCCTCTGGCAGCAAAGAAAGAAGAGAGAAATCAGCATAACCAAGAGAACACTGGGAGGATGTTAGGGTGAAAGAGAAGCCACCTGCAGACAGCCAGAGAGTCAGGAACTTTAGGATATCTTTCAGTTGTTCTAGAAATGGAGAATTTCCCTTTCAAAAGGAAGTAAACAGACTGATGCGATGAATAAGGCTCTGGCAATCCCAGGAATATTACCAAAAAGCTTTCTGAAGATTTCTGTGTGCATATGAAGGCCACTTTGTGCTATCTAGATGCTAATTATTGTTTGCTTCATTCACAGAAAGACAGATAATAAGCAGAGCTAAGAACAAGGCATGTAGCAAGCAAGAACGGCAGAGTTCTTTAGAAGCTGAGGTTAGCCTATTTACAAGCAAACTAAAAACACAAGGCAAAGGAGATAAAAGGAAAGCACTAAGATGTAACAACATTGCTGAGATAAGGTTTGCACTGAGTGTATAGTTATTTTCACAGATTATATGACACTCTATCCTTGTTCACTGAGGCCTGAAGGACTGGAGTTTCTAGGGCTAGATTCTGATTAACAGAAAATTTAAGTCAATTCATAAAAATATTGTACAGAACCTCTGAGGGACATCTAGCCCAAGGCTCTACTTGAAGTAGGAGTGACACCAGCTGTGTTTTTGTCTAGCTGAGTCATGAAAACTCCTTGCATCAGAGATTTCAGAGTCACTCTGGGAATCCTGTTCCAGCACTGTATTACATTCCTGCTGAATAAAATCTTCCTAATTTCCAGGATAAAAAGCAGAGAAGACCAGGATGCAATACAAGGTTTCCATTGCTAAGAACACCCAAGCCTAGCAATAAAAACAGTAAAACAGAGGAAAGAAGGCAGAGTAATCAGAGTAACTCACCCAAGTTAGAGGTGGCGTCATTGAGCTCAGCAAAGGATAAGGATCTGGGTTAATTAATCCTAGTTTTACAAAGCCTCCCATAGTTTTAGAGTATCCCTGAAATAAAAGAAAAACATGGTTAAAAATAATAATAACTTGAAACTGAGGTGACTGTTTCTCTTAGGTTTGAAGGGAGCAGTGGACACAACCATGGTAGTGTTAAGCGTTATTCCCATGGGGAGACAGTCACAATAACACGATGCCAATGGGGTTCCTGCTACAGAGCGGTACCTCCCTCAGCCCCTCTCCACCCCTTCCCCTACATTTCCAGTACCCCCTTTAATGACTTATTATTATTCTGCCATCAATACTTCCATGACAAGTATCATTGGTTCATGAGATCAAACTGCTGGCCAGCAGCAGTTCAAGCTCAAGCACTTCATTACAGACAGGGTTACATCAGCCAGCTGGCCCATAAATAAACCACTGAATACTGAGAGCCCAACTCTGAACTCCTCTCACCCCAGTTTTACACCAGTGTGATTGTATAGACACCAGATAAACTGATTTTAGAGCTAAGAATCTTGTGTGTCTGTATCTTTCCTTCAGGAACATCAGAGAGACAACCAGGACAGCAGTGGAATGGTATTTAAAAGGAACTACAAAGGCTGCAATAGGCTGCACAATGAAGTCTCAACTGGTTTCTGCTCATTTTTGTTTGTATCCCGTTAACACTCCCACACAGCTGCTGGATACCTGAAAACACTTACATACAAGGGTCTTGTAAATAAGCAGAATGGTGGAAATAAAGCACCCTGAAAGAGGGCTAATTATAATTAGAAGCCACCTCCACCAGCACTAAGTTATCAGCTCAGATGGCCTTGCAGCAAGATCCCTCTGAGTCCTCTTTTTAAACTGACTCCATCAGCTACCTGAACTTAACCTGTAAAAGACCCTCTGAGGAGATGTCAGCCTCAGCACTGAACTGACTGCTTTCTGCTCTGCAACACGCAGCACATGCAAAGGGCCAACGTTACCTTCTGCCTTGCTCAGCGCTGTGTTCTGGTTTGTGGGTACCACACAGGTAGAGGTATGGCAAGCTCTACCACCCAACCTTAATACCTCCCCAACCCAAAGTGATGGACCTGCTTTGGGGGCTAAGAAAACAGCACTACCACAGAAACACCACTCTTGCAGCACACTGAGGACAACTCTTCGTGTCAGCCTGATGGCTTTGCTTTTTTCTGTGCTAACGCTTATATGAAAGAAAATTTTAGCAGGCACCAAATGGAAGAGTATACACTGTTGTATTAAGAATTAATGATGAGATAGATGCCTTCCACATATTTTTAGCTTCTGAACAAGAGATCGTATCTAGACTGACAAAAAGAGAGCTATTGCAATTTGTAACCCTTATTTCCCCACAAAGGCCTTCCATCTTCTTTTGCTAAGCAAACCTCCCTCCCAGAAATAAAGAAAAAAATCCTGTTGTATTACAACGGAGGAATCAAGAGGGAAAGGACATACACACCGTTCCTCAAGCCAAATACAAAACAACTTAAATATTGAGATAAACCCTAACTCAGTAGGCATATCACAACATTCATAAAAGCTTTTTGCAGCCTTCAATATGGTTTTAGGTTTATTCTTTCTTAATGTATATTGACCTACAAAATAATAAAAAAGAAATATGAAAGCAAATATATTGTGTTTTGATTTTGCTTTGTGCACCTGACAAATGAAAGGAAAAGAGTCTATCAGTTAGAAGGAAAACATATTTATCTTTCAACATTCTACTTAACTGACCAAATTGTTAAAGCTGCTCAAATTCAAGACTTCCCATTACTTAATGAAAAACTTTCAGTTTGGTGGAAAACCATAATTTTCCGTAAGTTTTTTACATTATGTTTTTCATAGGAATATAAGCAACAAACTGTAAGTTCGAATTTTTATCAACTTTAACAGATCAAGTCTTAAAAATACATAACAGCAAAACACATCAAACTTGTCAGATTTGTTCTTTTTTTTTATCTTCTGTTGATCTGACACCAAATACACAGCCAGAGAAAATAAAAAAACACAAGATATGCACTATGCAAGCAAACTGACCAGCTGTGTAAAAGGAGTAAAACTGTTTTTCTGTTTTGCAACAAACGCCTGTTAAATAAACCAAGTAAATCTACATTAAAAAAAAATGAAAAAAGTGCATTCAGTTGTCTGTCAATTGAGATAGTGGAG
This sequence comes from Mesitornis unicolor, assembly GCF_000695765.1. Lineage (NCBI taxonomy): Eukaryota > Metazoa > Chordata > Aves > Mesitornithiformes > Mesitornithidae > Mesitornis > Mesitornis unicolor. The sequence continues at coordinate 72,656 of NW_010174083.1, forward strand.
AGCTCATAAAGAGCAAGTACAGACCCATAAAAGACTGACATTTAAATACGTGGTTTTCTTGAAATGACAACATTCACCTCTTATGGAAAACAATAAGAACAACAACAACTTACTTTGTATCTTAAGGTGCCTCTCAACAAAGTGTGAGCTGTCTGAATACCATACGGCTCAGCATATTTTGTGCTATCTCTGTTAGGAAAACCTTCGAGATTTAATCCTGGGAAAAAATCCATCGGAGTAACAGAATCAAGTAATGCTCCTCCAGCTGGAATATTGATAAGCTGAATTGTGTGAAAGAACAGCAATTATTATTTCAACGCAGTGTTATTTAATTTCTTTTACAACAGAAAAGATGAAGTGTGCTTAAAATAGGAAAAATATGTTCAGTGTTTCCAGTGCAGAGGCCGAACCTAAATAAAGCAGTTGCACAAACCATTTAAGTATATCCTGTGATGGAGGAGCATGCACTGTGTCAGCCATTACTAATTAAAGGGCTAAAACAAGCCACATCCTTCTCACACACACTGTTAATTGCTACTGCATTTGTACTTCCAAGCAAAGGAGCAAGGTTTCCTTCCAGAAGAAAGACTAAAGCAATGAAGTCTGCAGCAGTGCTAAAATATCTTATTGTGTGTGTCAGGTAAGACATACTGTGGAAGAATCCTGCACAACAAAGGCAGCTAAGGATTTAGTGGCAAGGAGGAAAAATTATACCATTTACAGACAAGCTTGCATAGTGCTCTTATAATGAATCATTCATATGCATGATCTAATTCTTCCTAGCAATAGGTGAACCAAAATTAAATAAGGAACACTTCCACATTCTTCAAGAGACCCTTTCATCTGAAACTTACAACTTGTGTTGCTTTTTAAATAACAATCCAGTGTACAATCCCCAAATTTCTCCTTTCTTGCTGCAATAAGAGCACTAGAGCACCAAAATGTCAGGATAAAACATCTCAAAAGATTTCTCTGTTTTGCAGATCAGAAAGTTTAGATAATTACCTAAGTTTACAGTGGATGTACAAGGCAGTTTTCTTGACATTTGAAAAGCCCCTGCTCAGTAACTACTCTGAGCAAGAGGGAGTGATCAAACAGATAGGACTGGAAAGCAGAAATGTGATAATGGCTTGCAACAGCTTTGCACAAATCAGTTACAGCCTTTCCATAAAACAGATGCAGTGACATTTGCTAAGTTAAGCCTACTCTAATGACTCCAGCACAAATAAGCAAAACAGAGCTCATATAAAGCACATCAGAAAGCACTGTACTCTTCCACAAAACCCACTTGGTGGGTTATTGGTATTACAGATTGCACCAGACGAAAAAGGAATAAAGAGTTCTGCTATACACTGTGCAAGTACAGAATAAAGCTGTTTGGTTTACAGGCATGACTAGACAGAAAAGCAAGTAGAAGGATGCACTCTCACCTTTGATTCACAGAAGCAAAGACATGGCAATTAAATGGCAAAAGCAACACACACAGGGATGGAAGCTGAACTCAGAACACCAACCTCAATCCCGTGCTTTAGTCATTAGAACACAACCCTCCTTTGCAATCAGATTTCATACAGCAAGTAAGAAGCTGGCTGCAGCCAGGCACCATCACACTCCAAACACAGGATTAAGTGATATATGCAACTTGCTTAGGCAGGCGACTAAATGCAGCACCTTACAAATCCCAATTCCCTCGTTAGCCGAATTCCACCTTCTTTGACTGGCTTTAAATGGAAATGTTAGGATTACTTCACCTCTCCATTTTTTAAATATGTCGCAGACTGAACTGTATTCAGCAACACTCCTTGTGGGCTCCAGCTGAACTTGTATCTCAGAGGATTGTCAGAGTGCTCTGGAGCTGGTAGGCCGCCGCAGAAAGAAGTGTAGGATACGACCTGTCAGATTTATCCACAGGAAAGAAACAATGAACAGATGACAAACCAGGATGCAAACCCTGCAGAATCCCCATTAGTTCTTAAACTTTCTGCTGATGTTATGTCCCAGATGGGCCAAATCAGATCTACAACAGACAGAATTTCACTGAGCAAGGCACTGTCTGTAAAGGAGAGGAAACCAAAACAGACACTGGAAAAAAGCCATCATAGTTGATGGTCTCACCAACTGGATTAGTTGGCACCAAAGGCCAAGAAAGTAAGGTGTCCAGAGTCCATTGCATATCAGTGGCATGTCCAAAATCTGGGTGGTGTTAAAGGAACAACTTTACTAATAAAATCTTGGCAGAACTATGCACTACCTGCCAGCCTTACCGTAGCACCAACTTCTTTAGCCTTGTCAATACATTCCATCGCCAACATATGGTCAAGACCAGGATCCAAACCCATTTCACTGATAACTGTAATACCAGCAGCTTCTACACTAAAAATAACAGAAATGCAGAGGTATCAGTATACTCACTATTACTGGCCTTTTATTCAGGAAATCTGCTTAACAAAGGCCCAGCAAACTTTCCCCAGCACAGTAAATTGTGGGCTCTGTCTGCAGCTTGTGGAACAAAACAGAAGCAAATGCTAAAACCTGAACAGTGAAAATTGTCCAAGATTCATTCTAGCTTTGGTTTCTCTTACTTTGCTGCAACATTTAGAGGCTGCTGGAAACAGAAATTCCTACCAGGTACTCAATATCCCACATTCTCCCAGGCAGTGCTCTAATGCACTGTAATGCATTAGTAATGCAGACGACAGCACAGAGCTAGTCACAATTGCCCTAAACAGTAATTGCCCTAAATAGCTCCTGTGAGAGAGAGAGATTGAAAGGCCTACTGTCCCAAATTACAAGCATTTGGGTTTTCTTTTTTTAACAGTTGTCAGCACTCCCAGAGCAGCTTACTTATCACCACAAAATGAGGGGATTTATTTTTTCAAAATCACTTTGTGTTTTGACAAATGAGAAGTGTCCTTTTTCTTTTTTGAGAGACAGAGAGCATGATATGACCTCTTGGCATCACAGTAAGAAGCAGAGAAGAGAGCCCTAAACTTTGCTCATTTTCTGCAACAGTGGCTCTCTACCTGTCTAGCTTTCTTTGTGTTACCTTTAGTAGAGACAATATGTGCAGTTCTCCCCTCACTCACTTGAATTCACTAGAGTTTCCACCACCATGATCAAGAGGAGCACCTAGATGAAGCTCCATGCCCAAAATAACTTCCAATCACATAATAAGTAGGATAACAGAAACATTAGAATAGTTAGAACTATCACCGATTTGAGGCTAATATAGTAGGCCTGTCCAAAAGAAGGTGGCATGAAGGAGGACATTACTGGAAACATAATAAGCCAAGAATAAGCTTTTATTAGGGGAATGTAAAGAATGGCAAACAAGCTTGCTGTCGCTGGTAGAACATGACAGCAACCTGCTCAGCTTGAACACCAGCCCAATTCAAACATTCTAGCAGGTCTAAGAGGAGAGGGCAAGGCGTGTTAACATGGAATAAGACGGGGCATGCAGAGCAGTACATTGCAGTGTTTAGAGAACTTGTCTGACCAGACCAGACTAAATACTCATTTCTCTGCTCTGCCACAGACTCCACGTGCAACTTTGAGGAAAAGTACTTAGTCCTCCACCATAGAAAGGGAAGGAGAAAGAATGCAGAAAACAGTAATTCACAATAAGCCTTGCAGGTGTAATGGACTGCAAAATATTCACATAATGCTTTAAAGAAAGAAGCAACACCAGGGAGGTGCTATTCTCATACCTACCTCTCCTGGAGTTCTTTCATAGCTGGTGTTAAGTAGCTGGCTGTTACCAAGTTCACTTTGTTATCAACACATTTCTTAGCAACCAAAGGATGTGCTGAATAAGGCAGCAAACTACAAATGAAAGAATTATGCAACATCAAAATCCAACCAATTACTTATGCTGTCACTGGAAAGACACTCACAAATGTTTTCTGTGTGCCTACAAAAGACCTCAAGTAAATGCAACAGTCAAACCTGCCTTGCCCCGAGCAGTTTCATACCTACACAAGTGAAATGCTACCTGATCAGAAAAGCATTGCTGTGTGCACTCAGAATAGAGTGCAGGACAACAGGGGAGTCATTCTTTAGACAGCATATTTTGTTACTCTTCTCTTTGTAAAAAAAAAACAAAGAGCTGACCTCTTTTGAAGGCCACCTTCTAAACAGGCATGCTGGAGGTTTAGAAGATGCAAAACTGTAAAACCATCCTTGAGAAAGCTTGCCTTACAGTGATCTTGCTGAAGTACTTTGTGAAAAGTATGCTCTACAAGGAAAGGAAACAACACTCATGACATCTGTGGCAAAAGGGACGAAATGGCAAGGACTATGAAGTCATTTCCTCCCCCATTTCAATACCTGGAAAGAGATCTTTCTCAATGGGATATTCAAGACAAATAACCAAGATGTCAGAATTTTGCCTCCTCTTGCAAACATGCAAATTTTATCCCAGGAACACATATGCTGGTAGATGCGACTGGCCCGTCACACTAAGAAGACTGTCCACATAATTTGTGAACACTTCTAAAGAGATGCTGCAGTCAAAAGCCCCTTTGAAAGTCCTGATGCTCTGCAACATGAGAAGGCACTGGCCAGTTAAGACTACTTACATACAAAATATGATCCCAGTTTTTGGGCATTAAAAAAAAAAAATACCATGTTGATTTAGGTCAGTGAACTAGGAGAAAGAAGCAGCATGACTTAGGGTTGGGCCTATCATGGTTTATACAGAATTCTGACCTGATCACAAGGTCGTGTCTCTTCACCAAGGAGGACAGCTTTTCCTCATGCTTGATGACATCCATAAGAACTGAAGTAATGCCGCTGTATTTTTTCGTCAGTTGTTCAAGTTGTTCCTTCATGACAGATGCTGTTTTAAAAGTAAAGCACATCAACTGTTACCTAAAGATGAAGGTAATTCCAAAGCACTCCCATGTATAATAGTGGCTTACGTACACCTCCTTCTTCCCAATGAGAAGCAGTTGCATGGATGTTTTCCTCCACTAACAGTTCAAAAGAAAGCAACTTACTTCACCTAAAGTAGTCAATTGTATTAACAATCGCCAGTGTCGAGCCATAGCAGCTATAATTCAACAGGAAGAATCTATGAAGAATACTTACTCTCAGAAGTAAAGAACCACTCACTGCTAAATTGTGTAACGAGAACAGACTTGTAACCAATTAGCAAATTTGTGAGTGCACTTAAAATTATAAAAAAGTTTTTTACTTTAAAAAACTTTAACTTTTTAAAACTTATGTGGTTTTTTTTTGAACTGCAGTTTTTCTATCAGCAGACTAGGTCAACACAAATTATTTACGCATAACTAGAAGTCATGTCCCTTCTTCTCCACTCTATGGAGAAGTAGGACTAAAACTTGAGGTAAAGGACTGATAAATCTCTCTTTGTACAGCAGGACATCCCAGAACCCACTGGCTTGCTTGCATCACGTGCACATTCTCCCAGCATGGTTTTCTACAGCACCACAGTCTACATTTGCCAGGTAACTGAGCCCCCACATGGTGAGAAAACAGATAAACTAAACAGAAAGAAGCACACATTCAAATCTAAGTGTTCTTTATAGAGAGGAAGAAACATCTGCTGAATTAATGCATCTCTTATGCAGAAAAGGGTCACAAAAGCATAATTAACTAGTTACAGAAACCCAACACTTTTATTATAGGCTAGACAGGGTTGTAATTCACTCCAAAAGCATACTCCCACGTCTTTAACTCTGACCCCTAATAAAAACCTGTGGCAAGGTATATTCTAGGTTTGTAAAAAACACACATACTGGAGTTTCAATCATTGATATCTCAGATGGACACCTGCCACTATTTGGTAAAGTGTCAAAACATACTGAAAAAGACCTTAAAAAGATTTCAAAGAAGAAGTGACCAAACCACTATCAGAAGGATAAAAAGAGATTCTTTTGGAATCTTTAGAAATGCACTGTTATTTTGGATGTAGAAGGAGATCAATTAAAGACAGTGTTTGAGGGTGAAGAATGCAAATAACAGTCACACAAGAGGGGTGCTTGGATGCATACACTAAGGCTCAAGAAAAGTTTTAGAGAATGATCTCAAGAAAGCAGCAAGCGCTGTAGTAAACACTTCTGCTGGTATAGGAGAACGCAGCTCATCTGAACTAAAACATCAACCCTACTACATGAGGTCTGGGAAAAATAAAATAAAGATGACCAGCAGAAAAGTATAACAACAGCTTTACCATGCCCAGTCAAAAGTACCACTAGCCCATTCAGGCAGACCAGTACTTCCTTTTTTTTTTCTTTTTTTTTTTTTGAGATAGAGTAGTAGTGCAAAAACTGTTAGATATAAGAAGTCAAAAAGATCAGAAAAATTAACTTCAAAAAGGAGAGAAAAAGAACTAAAGCTAGAGTAATGAATAGGAACTCAATGATATCCCACATACAGCACTATGAAACCAAGTAGCAATTTTTCTTTTCCTTATTTACTCAGTGGACAATCACACAATAGACTTGATCTTCATGCTTTGATTTGGTGGAGATATCACCCCTTGGGTCTACTAACCCTCACTTAAGAGTCATCCAGTGGTCTGCTCAGCATAACAAGGTGCAGGAGAATGCCAGAAACTCACATCATGGTTCTAAATGTCTTAAATGCTATTGGCATTCATGTCCTCATCAATTTGCTGGAGAAGCACTGCACAATTAGAAAGGTAAGGGGAAAAAAAAAATAATTGTCTACTGTAAAAAGTGCCTTTCCTTGCACATTTACAATCTCATTTGAAACAGAGTAATTAAACAGCGTTTAAACAGGCAGAGGTTTTGTTCTTGCTTTGGTTTTCACATGGAAATACAGAAAAGGCATGCCTGGTGCTTCCCAGTTTAATGAAATATTGTGCTGCACTGACTCTTGAGGGAAGATTGCAAAGGGAAAATTGTCCGATCAATGTGTCTTAGAAGTAAACTGGTTTTGGATCAACATCATCCTGCTGA
>NW_010174083.1:79630-93949 GCF_000695765.1 Mesitornis unicolor
CATTTTCAATTAGCACAACAATTTATCTTGAGGCCTAAACTATTTTAGGTCACTGTGAAGTACACATTTTCTAGTAGTTTTAAAAATGGTCACTTCTCTAACCTGGCCAAATAAAATGCAGAGGTAGAACATTCAATCAGTTTTTGATGGTAGTAGCTATTTGTTTTCTTTTTATTTTCTTTTTCAGGCTGTGCTTGGTTTAAGTGAGACAGGAAAACCTTAACTAGTTTTAAGGTTCTGATGAACATGCAGGTTCAACACAGCTACCAGATTTAGTAAACAAATGTGCCCAGAAAAGCTTACCCTGTCCCTCATTCCACGTAACCATGCATTTATAGATAAATCTGGTCAAAATCCCAAATCTTTCAAAACTCTGTTTCAGTACATTTTAACAGAATTCCTATTTATAGCCAAGATCAGCTTAATAGCTTAAAATAAAAACAACCCACATAATTCAAATATTAAGCTTTTGCTTAGGCCAAATATGACTAAAAGGCCCAGATTCAATCTAACTAGTTTCAATATTTACCTATGGCTTAGTCCTACCAATCCTGCATATGCTAATATTATCATTAAAAGGGAGAAATCCAGTCTCTGCCTGCCTCCACTTGTTCCTTCCTATTATCTTGCTCTTACAGCCACCAGCACTTACTATTATAAGAAAGCAGAACTGAAAGAGAGATCCAGGTTAAAGCAACCAGTATTGCCATATCTGACTGAAAGTTAATTGGTTTCCTGTCCCAGCTCACCACACTCCTAGCACAAGGACAGTAATGGGAACACAGCCAGAAGAAAGGAACGGGCAATGGAGGCAGCAGGTAGAGCACAGGCTTGTGGTGGAAAAAAGCATATGTGCCTCTAACTTAGAGCTTTATTTCCTTATGGCCTTTCCAAAGACAATGGGAAGTAAACATTGCCAGAGGGTGATTCTTCATACTGTAGTAATCAACTTGTGCTGAGAGAAAAGAGCTACACAAAATCACCTACAAATTCAAACCAAAAATTTGATCACATGAAGGTTTCCCAATTAAGATCTTCATCATTTGGATTTAAAGTGGTGTAGCCTAACAGTAGGGAACCAAATGTGGCACTGCAATGTGCATTTTATGCTTAGTTCATCTACCTGCCCGCTGTCAAATATTAGACAAGTAAATAACCTTTGTGTCTCTTTCCTTCTGAGTTTTGTGTGTGTGTGCTGTAGAAACTGCATGTGTTTAAGCTACCCAGATAAGAGGGATCTACTGTGTTTGCACTGTGCTTAGCAAAACAGATCTTCCAGTTCACCTGGTTTCCCTCACTGCTACTGCATTGCAGGACTGAATGCAGCCTCCACATTGGTGAGGGGCTGGACACGGCACATTGCTGTAATCCTTCCCTGCTCACCGCACCAGGCAGTGCTGATAACAAGGGTGCAGCTTCCTTAGAGTTCCCCTCTTCTTCCTTATAAATCTTTTCCCAGTGGTTAAAAGCACTGTTGTTATCACCGCAAAAGGCAGCAATGGCAGATGAGTACGAAAGTAGCACGAGGGGAAAAAAACAAACCAAAGCAACAAAAATCAACAGAAATGCAATGGTAAGTTTTAAAGGAATCCACCTCCCAGCAAAGTATCTTTCAGGCAACACAGTCTGGATTTTAAATCTGAAATCACAGAATCAAGGTAAAGTCAACATCAGGGGTACAGAAAGGTTTTTTTTATATGCCAGCCTAAAATACGCTACAGATAAAACCAAAACAAAGGAATAAACAAGAAGGCTGTTTGTGGGATGGGGTTGATGGGAAGGTCATGGTCTGAAAGTTTACCACCATTTGTTATAACAGCAGTAGAGGCTTCACTCATACAGATGTCTATAAAAACAATTTCATCTTTTTGTTGTGTGATGCTGAAAACACAGCCAAGCACCAACAGAAACAACTGGTTAGCTACAAAACCAAGGCCAAACCCAAAGCAGGTTAGAAGAAAAAATACTTCTCACTTCCCTATAGTTACACATGCAAACAATAATCTTTGCGTGTCATTTTCAAATCAACTACATAAACTTAAAATGCTCAGAAAGCTACAAAATACTTCTCTGCTATGTATAATAGTGAAGATTTTCTTCATCTGTTCTGAGAACCAGATCAATTTATTACTTATGGGAAAGGTTCTGCCATGCTGGTAGGCTTAAATATATTATGTATATATACATAATAATAAAATAAACATATTATGTACATATACATAATTTCTCAATTAAACGAGCAGTCTTACATACCAACTGTGATGTCAACGTTGGGATCTCTAGTGAGATATTCAAGTACAGGGCCAGAAACATAGCCAGATCCAAGCAATAAGACCCTCTTCTTCTTACCCATCTTCAGCGACCGAGCGTGTTCCCTAGGAAGTGTTACAGGCAATGTTAAAAACCACACAGAAGAAGGAAACTGTAAGTTACTAAAGCTAACAGAATAAGTATGTTTTAATAAGTCTACAAACCAAGAGCGCTATTCAGACCAAGAATCAAGTTTCCTGGCTATCTAACCCACGACTGGGCAATCACTGGCTAGTAAGTACTGCTTCCTCTCTTCTGCTGTGTAACTTCTAGTTTCTTTCCTCTAATATAAGCATGATCAAATCCATCAACATCTCCACTGTTTCTCCAATTGCTACTGCCACTGTTCAACACATTTTTCCTCAGTTGTCACTATAGTTTTCTCAATGGCCAAATTATTGTAACCTGATCACTTGAGGATCTCCAAGCTGTCTATGTCATGCTGGGCTGTCAGAAAGGGATTTCAGACTCTGCCTTGATCCCTTTACATCACAATTAACTGTAAAAGTACATAAAACCATGCTGGTGAAAGCGTGTTTTAGGTTAGTTAGACTAGGTTCATATTAGTCCATCACAGGAACGTAACAGTCAATAAAAGTCAAATAAAAGTTAATGCCCAATTAAGAAATCTGCGAAGAGAGTCAAAACAATACCAGATACATCTACATCATCTGTCTGAAGCATATTCCAGCCCACTAACTGTGTCTGAGTATTTATAAAGCTTGAATTACTCTCCAAAATTCCAGATGTTCTATCCTCCCTTCCTCTACTTTCAGGTTTAGTTGGGATTTTTTTAGAAATTTATTATTTTCAATTCATTAAATCTGAATGGTATGTACCAATGTATCACCCTTCCAATCTATCTAAATTATTATTATAGGTTACTGTACATTTTGACCTTCATACAAGTTTTATAGATTTGATTAAAAAAAAAAAAACAAAAATTAAATCATTACTTAAACCATCCACAGAAAGCCTCCTAAGTCCATCATAACCTTTCATATGAAAAACCCAAGGATCTTCCTCCTACTACTATCGATTCTAATATAACATCTTTTTCCTCAGCTACACCTTCATGGGAAAGGGAAGAGAAAGAATTTCTCTCCAGCCAGGGAGCAGCAGTGTTATGCAGGAGCTTGGTGTTGACAAAGGGGAGACTTCCTGTATCAAAGCTAGCTAGATTTTGCAATTAAATTTCTTAGCATATTTATTAAAAACTTCTCCAATGTCTAGAATGAGGTCACACTTGAATCAAACATAGCATGTCTGCTCTAGGACAGGCACAAACATGAACTGCCAAATGACTCATCAAGAGTGGGAACAGAACCTACACAGTCCCAGAAAAGAACATTTCAGATTATGCCTATTCTCTACATATAAGTTTCAATAATTCAGTTATGTTAATCGATGAACAAACAACACTAATACTTAGTGGTCCACATTGTTAATGGGATATGCCATTGCAGATGTGGATGAGGAACCAGTAGCAGGTGTGAAGGAAGTAAAGATGAAAAGATGGAGATAAGTTCAGTAAATCAAACTGCTCCTGCATTCTAATGGCACCCAAGACAGTTCAGTTCCAACAGCCTGGCTATCCTATGTCTGAAATGTTCATGGATCTCTAAAGGGTATAAGCAATTAGTCTAAATAGAGCCCTCAGAAACTTAACTAGACACAGCATAATGTTTTGATAAGAATAATAACACAAGCCACATAATTTCTACAGGCTCTAAACAAGAGCTTGTCTCTAGCTAAACCTTCACAACTTAAGCAGTGAAATCTCTGCTTTCATTTGCATTATCTCCAAAGTTTGCAAAGTAAAAGAGGGTATTGTAGCAGGTCTTGCTTTTCTGACAGCTAAGTGAGCAACACCAATGAACAACTAAACATCACATGCAACACACAGATCTGCAGAAATACCAAAAATCTACCCACAAAAAAGCCCTTGGGAATGAATTCTCCAGATTCTCTGGGTAGTTCACACAAGACCATCCAAGCAATTATGGAGAAAGGAAAAAAAAAAAAAAAAACAAACCAACCTAGATTATCATGCTGTGTGAGAAATAAGAAAAATTGTTACTGAGACAGCCTCTTGAGGCAGTCTACCAAACCACACACAACAAAAAAATCACTATGAGCTGAAGTCTTTGAGAGGCAAACTGCACGTGACTTTGGGTGGAAAACACCTATGGTTCATCATGCACAAGGTCATAACCAGAACTCCTGGAGTTCCCGATGGAAATTGGAGACGTTTGGCGTACAAAAGTCAACACTCTATGCTTTTAGTTCATAGTGCATGCAGTGCTTGTGGTCAGAGCAATTTCAGCTTTTGTATGATGTACAGTGCAGCTGGCACTGACCATGAAGATGAAGTCAGAGGTAGCCACTTATTGTCTGATTAACATTTTTCATAGGTAAACTACAGGTGTTTGTTAATGCCCAGGTTATTTATACTTTTGTTAGCTTAATCCATTCAATGCTACTTCTTTCTTGTTACCATGGGTGGATAACTACTGACACAGGGTATGGATGAAGTGGTAGCTAAAGCTATATAATGAAAAGTCTGAGAATCTCACAGAGGGCCCTGAATACATCCAGTCACAGAACAATGCTATACAGCACAACACTTGAGCCATACTAGAGGAAGCTAGATTCAAGGTATGTTAGAGAGCATTTTCCTTTCAGCCATTCCTTTCAAAGGACTGTATTTTATATCCATTTTAAAGGGCCAAGGAGTAACAGAATTATACTAGCATGTGGCTGTTTTCTTGCCTCTGGTAAAATAGTCTTCATAACGTAAGAAAGAGGGAAATTACCACTTTCTCAACTTAAATATAAGTTACTAACAACACATGCTAATGATTTAGGCAATGTGCATTAAGAAAGAAAGAAATCATCAAGCTAGGAGACATTCAGACACAGTACAATACAGCAGTATTCCACCAAAACACAAGAGTAAATAAATGCAAAAGGAGACATAGAATGCAGAAAAGTTGGGTGTTTTTTTAAACCTTGAACAAAATAAACTTAAAAAAACTATACATTACCTGCTCTCCCTCAATTTCTGGATATATTCAAATTTAGGTGTCAGTGAGCCATTGGATGCAATCACTGCCTAGAAATATATGAAAAAAATTTTTAGGGTTTTTTGTACCTGTATGTTTTAAAGCAGAGGAAGACAAGCAGAGTGCCAAATTGCAAAACTTACATCTCGAACAACAGATGAGTAGTTCTGCCTTTCAAGAGGTTCTGAGCCTTCTGATAACAGCTGTGGAGTTAAGTTATTTCAAATCAGGTCATTTTATTTCCTTTTTTTTCCCCCACAGTAAAACATCAAGATTTTAAGCAAGATTTTTACACAACAAATGCATGCAACAATATCAATATCCTGTAGATCTGAAATTTTCCTGGCCCTGATCAGTGTCATTTGACTTTTATGAAAATACAGGAAATCAAACAGCAGTCTGATTGTGAGTGATTGTCAAGTGCCCCAAGAAAATCAGATTTAGATACCTACTGCAAGGTCCAGGAGCAATGAACTACCTGACAGAGGCTGTTTCCTGCCTGCAGAAAGTGTTCTTGACAAATGCCTAAGACATCCAGGTCACTGATGTCTGATTCACAAATTGCTTTTTGAAAGTGTTACCTCAAGACTTAGAAAGCTTTTTTTTTTGCTTTTTTTTTTTTTTTAAGTACAAAGTCATTTATGTTCTACAGCAGATTCCTTTTGAATGTATAAAGGAGACCAGAAAAGCAACAAACAAGCAGACCAAAGTCTGAGCCTTTTGTCTTCTTGTTGGACACATAAGGCCTTACCATCTCTTCAATATATGGGAAAAGCAAATCACCAAAGTACTCTGTTGCTTCTATAGGAAGCTGGGCTGGCAGATTGTCGATGGAACACATCAGAATCCCAGACCCTTCAACACTGAAAGAGAGAACACAGCTCTTCTCAACTACTTCTCCACATTTCAGAAGTGTGTTAAACGCATGATTTTTCAATATAATGTTTCACTGTACAAATTACAGAGGAAAGTAATAAAAATTAAAGGCTCTCCCACCTGTCATGAATAATATGCTGGTCAGCATCATACATACAAAATGGACTGTCAATTGTTGTACACTCTGTCATAAATTCTATAGATCCTCCAGTGTCTGCTGAAATGTCACATATTGCCAGAAGTCTAAAGTGATTGAACAAAAAACACAAAGGAATAGAGCATTATCCAAATTACTAAAAAAACATAGGTATAAAAGATCACAACTGAACAGGGAATAAAAGAAACTTGAGAAGATCTATCAGACTTTTAGTTTCATTCATCTTAACCAATTTCGAAGTCAACACAACAGAAGCGATGACATCCAGAAACATCATGGAAATCTGGCCCTCCTATAGTCGTAAGATTTCCATTCACATCAACAAGAACATGTGTAACTTCTCAAAGACCAGGAGAATCCGCTCATCCATCATTTTTCTCCATACTCCATGTGCTGGCAACACCTCCTATCCATTATCCATCTACCCGTTTTCCCAAACTGTCACTGGGCAGTCCTGCACTAGAAAAGCTTCATCATCATAAAGGGAAATCAAAAGTGGCTACCTCCTTTCAGTTCACAGCTAGCTGGCACAGGTGCAGTGTTCATTAGCCTAACTCACAGCCTCTGGCATCACTCAACACTTAAATTCTTTATTTGTCATGTGAGAGAAAGAAAGGTGTCAAGACTGGGCAGAGACAAAGATCTGCTTCCTCACCAGCATACACTGCCATATCCTCCTCAAATCCATCCCCCAGGTTCCCTGAGAACTTTACACAGGGCTATTAGAGAAAGAGTGCCTCCCACCCACACTAAAAGGACAGTAACCCTGAATCTGCATCCCATGTTACATCCTTAAAGCTATTCAGTTATGAAGCATTTCTGCTACCTGCTGCAGAAATCAGAAGCGTTACAGAACAGCTATTGAAATTCTACAAGCCATATGACAGGGCAGGAAGAACTTGACCAACAAACTCTGCTCAGGCATAGAAACTTCCGGCAGTAATGGTGCTGTAGGTACATTTCCCAGATGTCACACTGTTTTTATTGGATTCTGCACAAGGATCAATGGCAGAACTACCTTTGCAGAAAGACAGCCGATACCTGTCATTCATTTGTACTGTGATGTTTTCAAAAACTCCAAACTGTGAAAACATGACTGCAAAGCACAGAGGAACAAAAGCAGAATCAATGGGGCATTGTGCAACATGTAAGAGGAAAAACACAAGAGTAATTTAGTAGATACTGTGGTGAAACTGCCTAACATTACAAGTTAATCGTGGTGCTGCAGAATTGTTGCAAGTGAACTGAGGCGTCTTACTTGTGTGGTAACTCAGGACAGCCCTCTGTTGCACCAGTAGCAGATCTAACTGGCACCAGCAGCTTCTGAGCATCCTGTCGGTTTAACAAGCGAGGAGTATGTTGCTCCCAGTATATGCCATTAATTAAACAGGTTGTGTAGGGTGCAATCTGCAAAGAAAGGTACAGATGCCCGATGTTCTCATCTAGTACTTTACAAAGTTGAAAGCACCTGGTTTAGTGTTTTAAATTTTCTCCCAAACAATGGATATGCAAAGAAGTAGTAAGTACCAACACTGTGCAAAATCTTACATAAAAGAAAAGAAGACATGCTCACATCAGTGTTAAAGCGAGAAGTGTAAAGTTCTGGATGTTTATCATAGTCTACTGGATCATATACTCCATCACGTTTCCTTACAAGATGATGGTGACGACTTAATACTGTCCCATAGACTTTTCTGAGGTCTGAGGTTAAAAAAAAATTAAATTAAAAAAAATTAGCTATTATACTTGGTCAAAAACGGTTCCAGTATTTTCAATCATGTTATTGTCACAGCATACCTCCAGATCTGGAAACTTCCTTTAACTCATGTGGTTCCACAAACTCACATGGGAGTGCATTGAACATTTCTTGAGCACCCTGTAAATCACGAAGTAGGATTCAGAATGAGCAGAGAATATAAGGGTAGTGTAAAACTGCTCATCTGGTGTGTGAAAACAAATACAAAAATGCCATGCACAACTTGACAGTCTTGCCAGAGGATATCTTCAGAGATGTACAAACTGTTTAACACATACCCCCACTTATCCAAAACAAAGCTGCCCGAGCTCTATGTTCAAAGAATTTATATCATTCTCCATTACTGCAGTATGCCTGACCCACAATCCAATTGTCTGGTTTATATTTCTAATGGCAGGGGGCCTCAACTCAGCCACAATAGATGGGTTTGCTGCCACTTTAAGGAGCAGCTTCTCTTTAGGGAAGACTCCTGAAGCCACTCCTCACCAACCAGGCTCTTTTAAAGGCAGAGAACTTCAAGATGCCTTTCTCAATGAGCTGTGATCACAGAACAGGGGCCTTTCAGAAACACCATCCTTTAGTCCAGAAAGCACATGTTTACACAGGCAGCGACTGCACTTTATAGCTGGGGCCTGGTTAACTGATCTTTGTTGTCAAAACCAGGAATAAGCCTTTTCCCTAGGTCATAGAAAATAGCTCTAAAGTCCAGCATTTGTAAGCCAAGTCAATGCTATAAAAACAGGTATAAGAAAATCAGCAATTTAGTATTAGAAAAAAATTACTCTTTCTCCCATACTTTAATGGGCAGATACAACATACCTTGTGAGCCCTGAGTCAACAGAATGGAGAGGGAGACAAAAATCACACAGGTGGGAAAGGAGAAATGAGCAGTAAGACTTAACCCATTTTTCATGTTAAGAAGTTAGCACAGTCAGACTTGTCAGCATGACCTCATCTTAAAGGCATTAGTTTAGTGTACTTTAAAATTCTTACTGGCAAAGAAAAACCTGAAGTCCAAGTAAACAAAATGAACTCATCTATTTAATCTGATATGCACCAAACGTCAAGAAGTTCTATTAATAATAATGTAGCATTTCATCTTGAAGACAGAATTCTTACCTTAGAAACATTACCAGTGCCCGTAAACACAAATGTTAGGGGCCCGACTGACTTTGGCATCAATCCCAGTGAAATCTCATACCCGGCATCCCGTACTGCCTGCACAGCCTGACTGCTATTTCTGTAGTTATGTGCCATCCCAATGTGCTGAAATCAAAGGCACAGAACCATCAAAATATTTTCCATATTCAAATACAGATAATTACATACAAAAAAATACATACACATATACTCTTACCATGAAGGGAGTGTGATGTCCCAGGGCTAAAAATCGTAATCCCAATCCATGTAGAATATTGATCATTCCTATTGTTCAAAAAAGCAGAAAAATCAGACCATCAGTGTTAATTATGAATATGCGCAGTTAGAAACCACAGAGACTGAGTGAAGTCTAAAATCATCCTGGACATTTTTGCCCATATTTTAATATTAATACTTTACTGCTAAAGGAAGTCTACATAAAACCAGGGAAGGAGAAATTCAATAGCCAGCCATGACCTTAAACCTGCGCTTGGCCCGCATTATGCATTTCAGCACTACTTAATACTCTACTATCCTTTTATGAGATGTATCCACATCACCAGCTTCCCAAGGAGATAATAAAGAGAGTGTCCTGAAGAAACAGAGCTGAAGTTCAGTAGAAAGGAATGAGAACCATGCCTCACACAGATCAGTGTAAATGGATAACAGAGTGACAAACAGATGTTCAAACTTGCAGGACTGACAGCAGCCATTTCTTTCAAAAGCATATTCAGCTGCTCTCTTGATATTTAGTCTGCCTCGAGTTAGTTGAATAGACAAACAGGACTTCAACACAACATAAAATAGCAGATTTGCCAGGAGTCCACAGGGCTATTTGACATGTAGTCTCATCAAAAGCAGAGAGCACAAAACAGAATGGAAAAAAGCTCGTAAAAGCAGGAGTTGAAAATGCTGTTAAAAACACATTGCAAGCCTCAACTTCCAGGAAATGCAGACAACCAGGAGTATTACAAGAGGTTACTTGTTGCAAGCCTGCCTTTACTTTATGCACTATACCTGCTACACCAGCCCACTTTCCAAAGGCCACAACTCGCATTCCTTTATGATCAACCATTTTTTCATAGTCAAACAGTCGAATTTCCTGAAAATACATAGCAAACTGAGTATTAAAATTTTCAGTGAATGCAGTCGTGGCACACTGCTCTCCTAGGAATGACCTTTTCTTATGCCTTTGTCATCCTTTGTGATAGAGGCTGATGGGCATATGTGAGAAAGATTTAAGTATAAAGATAAAAACCTAAAGGTTGCATTGAATTCTTGTTTTGCAGAGTCTCTGCACTGCCCGTGCGCTCTTGGCACAGAGCTCCCCAGCGTGCCACTCCAGCTGCTGCAGACCCATTCACATCCTCTGCCAAGGGGCTGCTCACTTCTGCGAGAACTGGCTGCCTCCCTCTGTAACCTCCAATATGCACTCCAGTTTATTAACTTCCCATAAAAACCGTCATGTTCATACAGCATGAACCTCTCTCGAGCATAATATGCTTGCAACTCATGTGTCTTATGCAGATAAACAGAGTAGCATTGCAAGAACGCGATCCTCTAAGCAGGAAATACTCGGCTCCAGGAAAGGATACTGAAAGCAGTCTTCATGAGCTACCTACAACTAGGCATGCTGGAAGTAACCACAGTAGGCAGCAAGCTTTCGATCACACTTCAATATTAAATTCCATTTCCACCCTATGTTAACAGCCAATTGTTTTCACTAGGACATAATTTACCTGTCTTAAAATCTCATCCAAAAGGGGCATGTTTGCCTCCTGAGCTTTAATAGTGTGAGAGAAGAAGGCATAGTTCTTTTTAGGGATCAGTTTGTCCTCTGGAGGTCTCTTCACACCTACTATCAGAGAAGCCTCAGAGATATCTTCTTGAATAATACCACCTGCTTTGACATAATCCTATGAAAGAGAAAAATCAAAGTAAAATTTTCTGTGTTTTTTTCATATTCAGATCTCAGTACATAAGCAACTAGAACAGAGGACAAATAGATAATTCTTCAAAGCAGAAATAAGTTACTGCACATGATATGTTCATAAACCTCTTTATCAAAAGGGGTATCAAATATCAAAATTAATTTCCATGCTAATATCTCATTATACAAGGTCAGAACATAATTATGTGTGAGTAAAACCCTTCATCTTAAATTCACAGACATTTAAAGTATCTTATAGTATTGCAATAATGAGCAGTCCCTTGTAATGTGTTGAAATACTTGGAAATAAGTTTACGGAAATCTGACAAATTAATTTGAACACTGATGACCTGGTTTTATAAAATTGTGACAGACTAAGTCCAAGCTGAAAAGCAACTTCTAAAAGAATGTTTTACCATATCAAAATTCATTTTTGTTCTCCCTTATTTCAAAAACATATTAAAATTCCAGCTTTCAGTATCATTGTTGTGTACCTAATGTGAGCTGTGCTTTGGTGATAACCAGCACTGAGCTTTAATTAAAAGGTGCTATGTGCAAGTGATCACCAATTCCCTACTTACATTTCCATTTTTATCTGTTGGCTCAGATACCTTACAGCAGATTATTACTGCTGCTACAAAAACTGAAAAAGCTCTAAGTCTAGAAGCTCACAGCATTAAAGAAAAAAAAAAAGCCTCTCTCCTCATTTTACATGAGCAATGAAAAAATGAAAGAGGAATGGGATACACCAGATTCATGCTTCCTCTTTTTTTTTTTTTTAATATGTTTAATTTTTTTAGAGTGTTGTCTCCAGACTAACAGAAGACAAAACCGCCAATCTTAAACAAATTCTCAAGTTTCTACTTCAAGAGCACCTAGAACTTCTTCAGAGATGGCTGAAAGGGCAAGAAATAGAAAAAAAAAAACCTCCAAAAACCCTCTAAAGTGCCAATATTGCATTAAAAGGCTAAACAAGCTACTCCTTTTTCTCTCCACTAGGACACAACGACTGCTCATTTAACAACAAAATGAATAATACATTTTCTCACGTATATTCTTTGAATATTATTTTTCCTCAACTGAGCTATGGTTTTGCTTATCTAACTCCAAATGGGACCTTACCTTTTCATGGATGGCTCTTCGGTTTGACGGCTGCACCAAGACCTTGTATCCCATTTGTGTCAACTCCTTCACATGCTTTGGCGCCAGAGGTGCTCTTCTCTCCCATGCATTGACATCTTCCCGCCTGATGGCCAGCACAGACTTACGATGATGCCAGCGCTTAGCATGATGGAATACACACCTACCATTTGTGTGACTAAAGGCTCTGAGCATGGTAAAGCCTAATGGCAGCAAAGAAAAAGTAGTAAAATAACACATGTATATGTGTGCTACAGACATTGTTTGTGCAAAAGTTCTGGTCCCCTTTAACATCTGCTGTAAAACACAAACCAGCCACTTCATACTCTAGTTACACCCTATTTTTGTGACCATGAATTTACTTTCAGCATACTTTGCCACATTTCAGTTTCGTGGGGTGTCATTACAGAAACAAATTGTTTGCACTGCTGTTAGGAAGGCTTTTAATGTGTTCAATGCACCAAGTTTTTAATTACATGGCTTAAAAACAATGCTGGAAGCTTAAAGATACCAACCAAATTCATTTGCCAGCATAAACATGCAAAGACTGAACACTTCTCAAAGCTTGCATCAAGAACAGTAAGAAGTAACAAACACAGAGAAAGAAAGGAGAATACAGGATATAAAGCAAGAAGTTAATTAAGAGAAAGCCCAATATGTAAGACCAATGCTAAGTATTTTTATATAACTAATTTTTGCACAAACTGAAAATGGAAGATAAGGACAAGACCTTAGCTATTATTCAGCATCCAGCATATCCGTGGCCAGGAGTGACAGGTTTTCTCCCTAATCAGTATTTTACGCAAAGTGGAAAATCTTCATTAGGACAGATTCCCCACTGCAGAGGATTATCCCTTCATTTTCTCTCTCCTCCTCTTCACTTCCAGTGAAGCATATATGCCACTGCTTAGCTCTGGTGTGAACGGCAAGGGCTCTGCACAGGTCCAGCACCAAATACCTAGAAGCCTACAGACTTCAGGTATTTATATGATTAAAAGATATGGATCTCAAAGACAGGGGCTTCAAAGATGTGGTTTAACTTGTAATTACAAGAATCTCTGTATCAAAATGACTTGGGAAGTTCTGTTTGTCCTCATGTCTCAATCTGCTAAAGTCTCTATACACCTAAAGCCTTAAGAGGTCCTATTTAACTCCACGCTTGCTTAAACAGAAAAACTAGGACACAAAGGAAGGCATGAACAGAAGCACACAGTCCTCTATGTTAGCTCCAAGCGTGGTCTTCCTAACACCATCAGATTTGCCCACCAGCAGAAGTTACTGTACAGAAGCTGGAGTTATTTTATGAACCTGCTCTTCGGCATGCTAAGGGGATCATCAGAGAGCACATTGGTACCTCTCAAAACCAGAGGAAGTCTTGTCATGCAGTGTCACTAATACTGTATGCTAAAACATAACAATGAGAGCAGCTCATACAAGTGCACTGAACACCTCGTACCCAAGCCTGCAGAGAAGCAAATTTCCCTCACACAAAGAAGTCCTACAAGAAAAATGCTGCTTTCAAGAGGGAGTGACCTGCCCTGCACCTAGGGCATCGGGGGAGCAAGGGGAGTGCAGCCAGCAAACACCTCTTGCGGCCTCTGGCCGGCCGGGAGCTCACACGCGGGCCTCCCTGTGCGTGCTCAGGCCTAGCCACAGAGATACCGCGATCCTCTTGTAAAGGTGAGAGTAACTGCGGAGTTCAACGCCTGCAGAGCCGCGGAGCCCGCTCCGGCCTCCTCGGTTTTCCCCGCCCAGGCTGTGGGGGGTGTCCGCGCAACTCTCACTTTCACTTTCACCAAGACTAAAACAGCGCTGAGCAAATACAACAAAAGAAAAAATAAAATAAAATACAGCAATGCACTTAATTACAGCGCGCGCTGTGAATGCGATCCTGTTTGCAGTGAGCTGGATACACTTCCACGGGCAGCCCCTGCCTCCCCTCACT
>NW_010174084.1:0-11713 GCF_000695765.1 Mesitornis unicolor
CACACCGATTTCACCCTAGAGGGATGGGAGTATCCCTCTGTATGTTCCTGTATCTTGGAAACTTAGTGAGAGAATATCCCTTGGCATCCAAAAAATGGCAGGCAGAACTAATATGAAAGCCAAGTCAAGAAATAGGACGGGTGAAAGTCATTCCGGGAAGTCTAAAATGTGTTTTCCAATGATTAGGAAAAAAAAAAATAAAAATAAAAATTGATTGCTAGCCTGCAGATGTTCCTGAGCAATTCAGAAATAGGCAGAGCAAGTCTTTTGTGGGTATTATTTAAACTGCAGTAACTGGCATTCAGCAAGTTAGGTGCTTCCATCCACAATTGCAGTTATTTTGCTTTCTAAATGTTGACCAGATGGTCAGCAGTGTGTGAGAGTGTGTGTGTGTGTGTGTGGGGATAGGGGGCAAGGGGGGACACCTGCAATTATGGGAATGTGTGAAACTTCACGGCTCCCACTGCAATGCAATGCCTGGCGTAACACCAAATTGAGATTCTACGCACACGTATTTCATGCGCATACAACATCATAACCGCCTGGAAGGAAAAGTCAGTTATTTTCTTTTTCTAAATCCTTTCTCCTGATTGACCATAAAATGTTACAATGAAAAAAATAATAATAATAATCTCAGGGGTGAACCGAAGTCCCAGAAGGTGCTTGTCAAGGAGAAAAATAATTGTGAGCCAGAGCTGGTTAAACAGCAATATTTTCGCAGGGACTGAAATGATGGCTAAGAAATCATCCAGGAGACATTAGCCTCAGTATTCTTAACTTGTCATGAATGGCTAATTTGCTCCGAAATACATTCGAAAGAAGTTGCTGCCACGTCTTCCCCCCCAGCCATACTAATTGTTTATTAGCATACAAAAGAACCAATGACCTTTCAAATCGCACGCTTATTGTCCCTCGTAGGCAGAAGAAATGAGCCTTGGCACTGCAAACATTGCTCGGTTCCTTTTTATTTTTAGGAAAGTAACCTTTTAAGCAATGAACTCTTCATCAATAGTGTTTCACGGGCTGTATTTAATAATCACGGGACTAAGCAGAAATGTGTTATTTTGCTACTTCATCTAGGATTCAAAATTTATCAGAAAGAACTAAGGCTATTTTAAGTGTTAAGTAATAGTTGTGCAAACGGAAGTATTTCAGAGATTTAGAGGCATACTGAAATCATTTTGAAGTGTTTCATATCAAGCACCAGAACCATACATTTATGCGTAAGCTTTTTCAAGGGTGTGCAGAACTTGAACACAATTTTTGTTGGTGTATTACGTTATTCCTCCACTCAGCACTGTAACCGACTGAGGAGCCCGAGTCTCATTTTCCAAAGCCATTTAGACGTCTAGGACCCTGATCTCCATTGCCTTTCAATATGGATGAGGTTCTTAAATCTCAGAACCAGGGAACAGCTGTGGTTTGGAAGTGACCTCTGAGAAATGCCCAGGCCAAATCCCTGCTGAAAACAGTCTGAGCTGGAGCAGGCTGCCCACAACCATGTGCAGGGAGGTTCTGGACATCTCCAAGGCCTCATTTTTGGGTGAACTAACCTCATGCAGGATATAATTTTCTTACTAGTTTGAAATCTCAGCCCTTTTGCTACCAAACCATTCATTGTGCTCCACCAGATCAAGCTGAGCTGATACAATTAACCAGCACAAGAGAAACAGCATATTTAAAACATGTGGAAATATCTTTGTTCAACTTCAGGTTACTTTTCACAGCACCAGCAGAGCTTCTACAGCATCAACCAGTACCGGTCAGGTCCACCTACACACACATCTGGACACACACACGCACTCCTTTCCTCTCATCAGCTTTTACTTTAAATAAGCCTTCACAGTATAGGAAGCACTTAAGGCTATAAGCTCCTCTTTACTAAGTCCTGTATAGTCCCAAGGCCAATCTTGCTCTGTGTTCATCACCTTTCTGGTGAAAGCAGCATTAGCAAATTCTGGTAGCTGGACAGTAGGATCCATCATCCCCTGTTCATGAATATTAAAGCAGCCTTGGGATCAAGGAGCATGAAAATGCAAGTTCTTCAATTAACATGCATGGTACTGAACGCTAAAAGAACCAACTTCGGAGACCAGAATAGTTCAGAAAATTTTTCAAGGATCACAGATGAGTTGCTTTGTATAAAAAAAATACCCCAAGATTGGACTCCAATTTCAGTGTTTGGCTTAGCAAACATCACTGGAAAGCTGTCCAAAAGTACAGCCCTCTGAAAGACCCTGTGTCGTTTGCCCTGGCCATAAACATGACAGGATCAAACTTTACACAGCAACTATTTAATGCATCTATTAGCTAAGTGATTGTAATGAAACTGATGATGTGACTTTATTTCATTTATTCCATAACAAGAGGATATTGAGGCTTGGTTAAAGTTACCCACAAGAGAGACAATTTTCAAGACCTCGTGGAGACCAGGCAATCTGTTAGATGTGAGAGTCTTAGTCCATTAAGTTGCTGAGCCAATTCATGATAATGTTATTTAGTGTAAATTTCCATTTGGATGAATAGTAAAGAGCTTGATCTATAACATTTGTAATTGAATTAGCAACCTCTTTGTTTCCCTATTCTCTTTATGGCCAGGCCATGTATGCATTTTGTGAGCATTCTGAATTACCGCAGTCAAGCCATTAGTTGGGAAAAGTGCCACATAATGCCCTTTTGGAAGTGGATTTTTAATCCATTTAACTTTTTTTTCCTTCCTGGAGAAGTGATGTTTTGCCAATCACCACTGTTATCCAGCAGCTTCTATTGAAATCTGCTTTGTCTCACTGAAATTTCATTAGGTTCCACAGATCTCCTCAGCATGGCTGATATAGTTTGACCCTTACAAGCCCAAAGCTGGGGTTTCAGGATTCATTTGATTTCCCATTATTTTCCCGGACTGGAATAGTAATGGTAGATTAGGAAAGAAAAATATAAGAGACTCATTTAACAAGGGATTTAAACACCTGCTTAATTACAACTCTGCTGAGGGCAGCACTGATTCAAGTGCTTAATTGGGTGTTGTTATTTGAAAATACGGAAGAACTGCATGGAAAGAGGTTTGTAAAAGCACCTGAACGTATAATAACAGTCACCATTTATTATAATGCTCAGCATTGAAACAGGCCTACATTTGGAATCTGTCTAGTGGATCCTTGTGCTGGGCTAAGACTCACTGGAGAAAATGGACAACTGTAGAGGATCGAGGCTTTTCTGCTTTTAACTACATAGAGGTGCTTGGTTAGAGCCACGTTTCCATTTTCAAACACAACTTGAGCAGTAAGAAAACTGAATTTTCCTGAGGTTCTAGGAAACTCAAGGACCCGCCTGCCCCTGCACCACGACCAGCAGGGGCAGGGACAAGGTTACGATGATTGACCATGACATAAAACGACAGTCATCAACTTACAACGGGGAAACCAAGCTCCAGAGTTTAAGCACAAGGATCAGAACCCAAATGTTACCTCACCGAAATCACTGAGCCCGAAGTATCCAGGTATTGTACTTGCCCCTGAAAGCAGTGGTTGTCTCTTCTGTTCACCACAACTTCAACATCCATCTGGATTATCCAACCCCTCTGGTCTCCTGAGCATCAACGTCACCTTCATAAATAAGCCCTATACCGCTAAATTAGCAAGTGTTTGTGGAAGATTTCCCTGTAATCCAGCTAAATTTTAAGCAGCAATGCCCAAAAAACCACCCCAACAAACCAAACACACACTGCTCACATGGATGGATTATTATTAGCAGA
Source organism: Mesitornis unicolor (assembly GCF_000695765.1). Taxonomy (NCBI): domain Eukaryota; kingdom Metazoa; phylum Chordata; class Aves; order Mesitornithiformes; family Mesitornithidae; genus Mesitornis; species Mesitornis unicolor. The sequence goes on from NW_010174084.1 coordinate 3,752, forward strand.
GCGCAGCAGCTGTCTGAAAGGTTTAAAGGCCAATAAGAGTGACGTGTAGCCAACGCTGGATACATGAACGATAAAACCCTGGTAGTGAATGCACCTTCCCAAAGGAGAAAATGGAATTTACTAAAACGTGTGGAGTTTTCTCCCTTGCGGGGATCTCCACCGAGCAGGGCGCTGGATCACATTAACTTGGCCCCTCACCACTGAGCATTTCCCCCTGCCTCCGGTGCGGTGTCGGTCCTTAGGGCTCCTGCCAAAATGTATTGCTGTGCGGCAGCTCCGGGAAACACAGCCAACACACGCGTACTACAGCCGAGAGAGCAACTCCACTGCCAATTCCTTCAGGGCCCAATTATTTGCCACAAAATTGAAGGACAGGGAGACGTTTCTGACTTCAGACACTTCCTAGCCCTCTTTATTTTCTCTGCTGCACTTCAAATAGCAAGAAATGAAGAAAAAAAAACACCAGTTCACCAAAACTGCAATGGAAGATCCTTTGCTGAATTGGAGGCTATTTAATATTCAAATAGAAAACACTGGATATTCATGTAATCATCCTGATTATCCTGAATAAGATGTTGCTGAAAGCTAATCTGCGTTGGCCAGAATTGTCTAAAATAACAATAATGTCTTTCCCAACCACAATGACTTTTTTTAAAACTAGTAAATATTTGAGTGCCTGAAGTTAGGACTGCTGTCAGAAAGTAATTTAAAAGGAGTAGGAATTTTGGGTTTATTTAGGGAGGGTGGGATGTGACTTCAGAGCTGGTTCAAATGGCTGGACTTGATCTTCAGAAAAAGCTGAGCTCAAGGACCAGCTTTTATTAAACTCCTCAGATGAAACTCAGTGAATATACTGAAAATAAACCTGTATCTTCAGCACCTGGGGAGACATCAGCTGCCATAGTTTGTTTTTATGCTGGCTAATAACTGTCCCAACATTTGTTCTAGGATGTGTTCAATTTATTTACTGCTTTATATTAAAAAAAGGAAGCCAGAAAGGACAGATTGGCATGGCCTCAAAGGAAAGCACTGATTTGCATACTGTGACAGAATAAAATCCAACTATAGGGAATCACAGTCACTCTGATCCAGCAACTCAAACAGCAATAGAAGTGAAGAAAAAAGCCAGCCATTGATATGCATTATCCAAGATATCTCAGGAAAAATGTTCCTTGAACCACAATATTTGACTTAGCAGCGGTCCTCTTTGTCTCTCCATGCTGCACTCTTTACATTTTAATCAAAACAGGCGTAAAAGGGCAAAACTAAGCAAAAAAAGTGACATTGCTATGTTCAAATAAGAGGGGCCACATATTTGCAATTTAATCAACAGGCATATGTTTGACTGCATTAAAATTCAAAGACACACATGCCAAAGTCAACTGAGTAGCAAAGGAATCTGTAATACGAGTTAAAATCATCAGAACTAATCAGCATTGATTTTTAAGTTCCTTATTACGTTTATTATTTTTAAGTATTATAATACAGGAAGAATGGGGCTGGTTTCTAACAGAACAGCTGAAGGCAATGAAGATTTCTTCAGCTAAAGGAAATAACCAAGATCTCAAGATTTAATGTTATCAGTGGGAATTAGAACCAATAAAAACAAGAACCTAACCAAATAACTGGACTACTTGCTGCCAAACCTTAATAAAGCAACAAAGGTATAAATAAGATGAAAACAAACACCGTGTGTATTGCTGCATATGTAAAGATGAGATGAACCCAGGCTGTGGAAACAGAAAACCCATCAGAGAGCACTGCATCAAAGCTGGGCTTCAGAAAAAAGCTGGACATTATATCCAGTGAAAAAATCCACAAGCTTGCCAGCGGTGTCTTGTAGGAAAAGCTGTCCACTACCATAAGTATAGGTTTAATATCTTGCCACACCACTTTAGTGACCTTATTTCCAACCAGTTTGTGGTGAAGCGCATCAGCAGAGGGCTTGCCCTGTCTCATTAAGCAAACAGCCAACAAACGAATTATTTCAGGACCAAAAACACTGTAAGGAAGGATTTACACTTTGTGGTGTGAAGTGCTGCCCTTGAGAGCTGCAACCAGCAATTTTCAAAGCCTGGTAATGGGTGTGAAGTTGTAGGATGCTTCAGCCAACTTCTGGAGTATCCAAAAAGTTGAGTGCAGGCCAGGAACACAGAGGAGAAGGCACTTTGCATTCTGCAATGAGATAAGCAATCAGCCCTTAAAAAGAAGGGATGTTCGTAACTATATATTCAGGCTGATATAGATACTGTAGGGAAGAGAAGAGGTATGAAGGTTAAAAGTAATTGTTCATCAGTTTTTAGATCTTCACTCTATACACGTGTTCTCTTAATTAAACACTACAACTCGGGGTCAGCTCCTGCGAAATGCCAAACATGCTAAACCAAGGAAGATTTGCACAGAGTGAGGCAAAAGTTGCCAGGATGATAAAATCAAATCGGTTCTCAAATGAGGTTGCTGGATTCCTAAGTGTACATAGAAATTCAGTGAACAGGTCTCGGAGAAATTCAGGAAGAATACTGGTATTTACTTGGAAAAACTGAATCTATTCATTCCTTCCTTCCCTGTTCCCTTCCACACACCCATACAAATCCAATGTAAGAACATTTTGGTGTTCATATTCAGGTACAAATGTCAAACTTGTTCCAACACCAAATGAAGTTTCCTCCTGAAACTTCAGCATTTTCCATGCAGTGAACCTCTCCATTACGACCAACAGCAATTACATTTGTACCAATCGCTCTTTGATACGGGAACTATGCAAAATGTGCATCTGAGCAGCAGAACCTCTTCCAAAAACCTTGCATAAATCATTAACTCTCTTTCCTTAATAGTCCAACTCTTTGCTCAATAGTCCAAGAAAATATATATTCCTTACCGTACTTTTTTCTGAGAGAAATTGCCCTAAGGCTTCCTAATTTATTTTTCTACATAACAGCTTTTTATTATGATCTACCAAGGTTATGGCAGCTTTTAAGCTTGTAATTTATATACAAAAATTTATATTGTCTCATTGCATTTTGATGACAGAAGGAAGAGAGAGGACTGAAAGAAAAATAAGATTGTGCACGTACGAAGCAGCTGTTTCCTACCAGAGTGATATCTACTCCTGTGTTATGTTCGGGCTCTTTTACACTCCTGTGCAGGCTAAGGAGGCCACAACAGCTAAATTCCATAGTTTAGTACCCAAAATATTTGACGCTGACCTGGCGCCCTGTCATATATACCTATACATATATGTACACATACACATACACACCTACATATATACCATAATACCGACCACCCTGAAGGTAGATCACCTTCCCTCTGGTTTACTGAAAGGCATTGGCAGAGTTATCCTGTCTCTGTGCCTTCATTTTTCAGGTTATTTATCTTGTCTGTTTTGCTTGTTGATGCTTCTGCAGGAGGAGGAACCCTCCATCAAAGTACATGCACCAGGTAACCGCAGTGGGAATAATTTGGGAGGAATAAATCTCTCTTGGGGTGCACAGGCCACTGTGACCATGGGATTGGTGCCCCATTTGCCACAGCTTACGTAAGCCACTGAAAAGTACCCTTTCCAAAAAGTTATCTATCAGCTTATGTCACGTCTGAACACGACCTGTAGATGATTTAAAACAAAAAAGCCTCAACTGGGAGAAGCAAGTTAGCGCTGCAGGTGACTTTTGGCCAAAACGCTGCTTTTGTGAGGACATGGGAGACAGTTTAATTTACAATGGAAATGACTGAGGAGAATATCAGCGGCTTCATCTGTCACATCTATCAGACCACCAGCTGGATGCATGGCCCGCGGCTACGACGGCATTACGGGTTTGATTTGTTGTTGTTGATTGCTTGCTTCATGTTAATTCATTCTACTGTACCAGAATGTTTCAGGGGCTCATCTGTTATTATTAATATTAATAATCCAAAGCGCTTTCATCCAAAGAACTCAAGGCACTTTACAAACATTAATTAAGCTTCACAACACCCTCAGGGGTAAGAAAACTTTTGAGATCTCTTGAAAAGGTCAGAGAGGGCTTGGTTTGAAGCAGCAGCTTTGGTTAAATTCAAAGGACTAAGGAACAGGAGACATGAGTTCAAGTGCCATTTTATCCCAGATGCTTTTCTCAGAGAGGCAGCTCCGTATCTCTTCCAAGTGAAAAGGATGGATTACAGGACAGGTTTAATTTACAGGACCTGCTGAAAGGACAAGCTCACAAATTAACAGAAGAAATACGCAGATACCAGAAACATCGGGCTCACAAGCCAAGAGATTGATAGGTGTCGTCAAAGCAGTATCTGGCACTTCTCTTTTAAACCACGGGCTTGAAGTGCTCCATAAATTCCATAGGAGCCTGCGGTTCCTCAGGTGTAAGGACATGGTCCAAAGGCAAAGAAAAGACAGGTCTTGAAGAGCTCAATCAAAGCCGCCACGCAGATCCTGCAGCGTGACAGTCGCTTCCAGTAACCTGGGGAACCCACTCTGCTGCAGCTGGAGCCCCTGCCAGGAGCCCAACTTCTTTTCTTTCTTAAAAGTAAATGAAAACCAAGTTGTCTCAGCAAGAGAGGGGCTTCTGTGGGCCTGGCCCTGCTCCCAGGCAATGTGCGGGGGTCACCAGCACCAGTCTGCCCGGAGGAAATCCCACCAGCAGTGTCACAGCAGCCAGCGGAAAAATCCACTGTCCCCTTAAAATCTGGGACACTGGAGAAGTGCTTATCTCCTTCAGATCTAAAACACAAACCTCATCCTTTCAACTTGGTTTGCGAGCACTAATTCCCCTAAATGCAACTGCCTTCTCTTCATTAAGCTTTGCCTTTTCGGGTTTCTTTTTATTGCTTTTCAGAAGCAAACAACCTGTCCGTTCTCATCACCACTATTTCAGGGAAGGAGATTTTACTTCTGATGGGAAGACCTCAGCAGGGCGATGGGCAGCGAGATAAAAACTGAGGTAAGTGCATGCTAAGTGCCACAGAATCCATTAGGGGAGGAAACACCAAACGACTGCAAATAACTTCTTAATATTTCCTTATTCCAGGAAAAATCTCTGCTGTCTTCAATGTGAGAGATCACGCGGGCCAGTTAATTACAAGACAAATCTGGGAAAGTTGCAGCAGTGAACTATGAATTTCTGAAACCAACATTAGCTGAAAAAAAAGAAAAACCTCACATGAATCTATTTTTCAGTGCTTCAACAGGAGCCTGCCATCAAAAGCAGGGCTTCAGTGAAATTCCTGTTTAACCTCTTTGACAAGCCTGTTTCTGACCCCCTGTCGTTTTTATATTCATGGGATATTTTTCTGTGTTGTCTAAGGGCTGGGTGTTTCCTGCCATAAGTAAAGACTCCTGAAGAATTTCATGAACTTGCAAAACATCTTTTCTAATGTTTAAGAAGGAAAATTTCACATAAGATTGATATGAAGAACACAAACCTAGCCATCGTTCTTACAGGGGTGTGTAAACCAGAATACCCAGCTGATGAACCTGAGGTGTTCTGTAAGCAGCCAAGATGGGAATCTCACACTTTCTGTATTGTCATAAATGTGCTGCTGAAATGTGTTATCCTTTTAAAAATCATGGGTTTTAATTTTATATATATGGATATATATATGGATATATATATGTATATTGCAGAATTGGTCATGCAGGAGTGGTTATCTTGAGATAGTGACTTGTTTGATGTTTTTGAACTCCAATACTCACTTTTAATCCAACACAGTAACACTCCAGCTATCCACTTAATAACAAAGCCGAACCCAAACCCAAACCCAGCCCTGAATTAAGCTGTCTGCCACGGTTTGAGACTCCTCTTGGAAGCTCCACGGCCACAGAAACCAGCAGCAGCCCCATGAATCAAAGGCTCTGACAGGAACAAACATTTCCAGCGAGATTCAAGGAAAGCATTTCCACTGATTTCAAATGGAGAGCTGGGTTCAGCCCTTAAACAACCGATCACCCACCAGACAGGTAGGCTCTGCGAAGTCAAAGCTTCCCAGTAGAAGTGCACAGCCCAGCCGACTGCTTAATAACTGTAATCACCCTCTGCCCAAGTGGATTTGTATTTTCTCACTGCGCAACTCCTCTGCCTCCAGCTCCAAGATAAACTTCAACATAATGAAGTGAAAAAAACCAAACCAACTTAAAACCACCGCCCATTCCCTATAATTTCATCTGAATGAACACTTTTTGGTCTTTTTTGCATCCAAAATACTAAGCAATTTGCTAGGCAATAGCCAATGTGTACTTCCATTGTTCTAAGATTTTTCACTGCTATAGCAATTAAAATTTAAAAAAAAATAATCCCAAATGCTCAGATTCTGAGACAGCAACATACAGAACAATGCGACTCTTGATAAGGTACATCACATGTCTTTAAAAAAATATCCTCTAAATAGACTAAATGTCCCCATGTTCATATTGCTGTTCCTACTATCAGGTAAGAAACTTATAAAAAATATAAAAGTATATATATACACACACACACACATATATAGATAGGATATCTCCAGCATGTGTCTGCTGAAGGATGAAGCCCCATCCCATCTTTTTTATGGCTAAAACAAGAATTTATTATGTCAGAGCCGTGTCCTTTCTCGCATGCAGTGGGAGCTCAAAGTGAATTGTCACTGCCAACTAGTGACAAGTATTAATAGTACACGGAGAATTATTCTGACTGATTTTGTCACTTATTCTTGAGCAAGATTAAAAGAGGAAAAGCCCAGCCAACACAAATAACAAATGTTATGAGCTCTAGCTAGGTTGCAAGTGTTCTATACCCGCTTTAATGTTATTACACGACCTTTAAAATCCCAAAGCAGAACTCCACATACAAGCAAAAATACAAAATTTAGCAGATATTTAGGATGGGGAATACATATTCTGCTTTTACCAACAGAAGCAGTGACTTTTGCCATGACTGCTATAGAATTCGCCAGGGCTGATGCTCTCCTGCATGACCCCCGTTTTCCCAGATGGGCACCAACCAGGAACCATCTCCATAGTCCTGAATAATTAATCCTGTATCCAGCAGAAAGAGATGTGGCTCTTTATAACCAACTCAGAGCTGGACTGCTACAAATGCAGAGGTCCTCAGTCTGTGCATACTTCAAAACATTGGATAATGGAAGGGATGGTCCAAAACACCCAAGAGGTTTAGGAGCACGTGGGGATCTGGCTCACAAAGCTATAAAATACAGGTTAACTGAGTCCCTCGCCATTCCTGCAGCACGGTTTTGAGGAGGTAAAATTGTCCTTTGCTCACCTCGCTGTTTTTTTCTCCCCTCCCCTTTTAGCTTGGCTGTCAATTTTTGTAGTTGTTACATTTGGAGGGGTGCGACAGGGCAGGGCACTGCTCAGTGTTCCTAGGCCTGATGTCTGTATTTCTCACTTCAAAAGACACTCTGGGAAATGAAGGAAAAATTTAAGTCATTTTCTTAACCTCGTGGCTCCCAGAAGGCACAAATAAAGTCCCATATTTTTGTCATCAAGATGATAGCAGCAATCTTCAGACCTGTGTGAGTCCACAAACATTTACCTGGCAGAATCCCTCTAAGTCACAATAAAAAGATAAGCCCAGAGCAAATTCCATTTCCCTGGTAGTGTTTCTGTTCAGAGCTATTTCAGCGAAAACAGAAACGGGAGTTGACTTCTTAAACCCCTCTCAATAAGTGACAAATTCTGGCTTTGTCGTGTTCTTCCTGGAAGCAATAGCAGAGCAGTGAGCACAGCCAAGTTAGAGACGCTTCCCTTTGCTGCCACTTCTCCCAGGGCCAAATCTCTTCTCCCAAGCTGCAAGGTGAACCTGGGGTCTTCACCAAGAACATGCAAGTTTTCAAGTAAGGAAATAGGGCTTTTAGGTGGCTGTTTCACGCTCTGTGCCATACATCAAGCAATCATTTAACCTGCATGTTGCACAGACATCTTTATGTGGAAATTCAGGATGCTGCCACCTCTGCTGCTCATTTGGGAAACAACAACCC
>NW_010174085.1:0-3702 GCF_000695765.1 Mesitornis unicolor
TGAGCAGATCAACGCTCCCACCCAGTTTGGTTTTGTCTGCAAACTCACTGAGGGAGCACTCAATCCCCTCATCCATACCATTGATAAAGATGTTGAAGTTGTAGTTCTTCAGGTTTGGGCAAGGCTTAGGACTTACGAATCCTAGCTTTAGTTTTTTTATTGAAACTCAGAGTTTCCAATGAGGGAGCATGATGGATGTAGCTAGCAGTCTTACAGTGAGTGTGATTCCTGCCACAGGTTTCAGCTCCTTCCGGTAGACGATGTCAAAGGCCTTACTGAAGTCCAGGTAGACAACATCCACAGCCTTTCTCTCATCTACTAGGCAGGTCATCTGGTCATAGAAGGAGATCGGGTTGGTCAGGCAGGACCTGCCTTTCATGAACCCATGCTGGCTTGTCCTGATCCCCTGGTTGTCATGGTCATGCCATGTGAGAGCACTCAAAGCACTCTATAATCTTCCCTGGTACCAAAGTCAGGCGGACAGGTCTGTAGTTCCCCAGATCCTCCTTCCAGCCCTTCTTGTAGATGGGTGTCATGTTGTAAGCTTCCAGTCGTCTGGGACCTCCCCAGTTAATCAGGAATGCTGATAAATGATGGAGAGTGGTTTAGCAAGCTCTTCTGCCAGCTGCCTCAGTACTCTCAGGTGGATCCCATAGACTTGTGAGTGTCCAGGTGGCATAGCATGTCATTAACTGCTTCCTCTTGGATTAAGGGAGGGTTATTCTGCTCTCCATCCCTGTCTTCCAGCTCAGGGGGAAGAAACTGAATGAACTGCTCTGGTGTGGGCTTACCTCTTGCATGGTGCAGGCCTTCCCACAGACTTCTCCAGCGCACACTTCCCATGGAGTCACGGCCTTCTTCAGTCTCAGCCACCTTCTTATGTGGATCTCTAGTCCACCACTGAAACTCCATGGGCTGGATGTGGGTCAACCTGCCATCTCACCACAGGTTGCAGTGGAACCTCTGGTCTGGCGCACTTCCTCCTCTCCTTTCTTCTCTGACCTTGGCGTTTTTGTAGTTGTTTCCTTCACATCCCACTTCTCTCTCCACTGCAGGTTTCTTCTGATGGTTCTTGAAGAGTTTCCAGCTCTCTTGGGCTGGAGCTACAGCAGGGCTTGAGCTTGAGCTTGGGCTTGGGCTTGGGCCACACCGCCCACTCTGGGGCCACCTTGCTCGGAGCCAGGGTGGAGGGCTGTGTGCTGCACCCCTCTTAAATATATAATTAGCAGAGGTGCTGATTGGCTTGGCCTCAGTCTGAGGTAGATCCGAATTGGATCCTTCTATCTCTTTTTCTCATTACAGGTTGTAAACAGCTGACTTTATATATTCTTTCTGATTGTCCAGTGGCTCTAACATCCCCAACCAGCCTTCTACAGACAACTGGGCCAGGAGCCACAGTTACTCAGGCCATAATTGCATAGTCACTTTAATCCAACATAAATGCATGCCTCTGCTGGCACACACACGATCCACTTCACAGATGCATCAGTTCCTTTATCTGGCTCAACACATGGCCTTACAAGGGCTAAGAGCCAGCATGAGATAAGTAGTGAGGAATCAGAATCACTTCTCTTAAAATTAGCATGGATGTATATTGGATTAAAGCAACTCAGTAACCATGAAGTATTACTGGGGTAGACTTTGGGCTTTGCACAGTGCTGCAAGACATGGGTGATGCTGTCTGCAAAAATGGAAAACCAGAACAAAATGCCAAAAATGTGTGCATGGGGACAATAAGAAAAATACCCTAAGGGATTCCATGCAAAAACATGCAAACCAGAAGAACCGGCCAAAGAGCCCATGAATTGCAAACTGGATTTCGAGATTAGTATTACACATAGAGGGCAGATGGCAGTGCTCCCTTTGCCCATGGTTGTGGGGGATCTTACAGCTGCCCTTAAGACCATTATGAGATGCAGGCTGGTGCCTTATGTGTTTCCTTATTCGCTGATCGATTTTTAGAAAGGAGTTGAGAACACTCAGTATTTCTCATGATAAAAATTTGTGGGGGACCTCAGCTGGACTGAGGGCCTTGGACAGGGTGACTTTGACCTTGAGAAGATTCCAGTCTACCCCTGAGAGAATAAACAGGAACAAGAAGAGCCGCAAGGTAAACAAGTTTGTCGAAAGTGCTGACAGCAGACTGAGGGGTATGTGTTCCTTTGGCGGAAGTGCTGAGTTGTGATGAACTGTGAAAATACTATCCAATAAAAAGAAACATGATAACTTTGAACCAATGAGAAGACAACACATCTGGGGAGAGAGAGTATAAATAGATGAGGAAGTAAAACAATAAAAACCTTTTTGTGCTGCGCCAACACTTCTTATCTTGTCGCTTTGTCTGTCCCTACCGCGACAAAAATTGTTTTGTTTCCCATTCCCCTCCCCACAAAAAATGACTGCAGATTCCTTTCTTTGAGGACTAACATTTTAATCTGTAATGATTGATGTTATTTTACTTGAAATAGAAATTTTGATTAAGATTCAATTCACAGGACCAAGCCCTGTTGATACCATCACATCCTATAACTCAAGAGAAGGCTTTTCATTGGGATCCCTGTTGTGTTATGGGAATAGAACTAAAACTTTTAACCAATTATGCCTCTTTATTTTTCCCAGATCCCTGATTTCAGTCCAGCATGGTCTCTTTGTCAGATCTAGACACTGACCTCAGCCTAAACACGTTTTATATTATCTTGAACTTTGTCCAGGCTTCTGACCAAGGATCAGCTTAAGTGGTCATTTATTTATTGAATGCATTGATCTGATTAGACATAAGAATGAGATTGGTCCTTTTTAAATCACTCTCTTGGTGCTGGCTAAATGTTGGATTCAGTTCATGGGTTGCTCACTTTTCCAAGGTTTTCTGCATTGCAGTAAACACTGGTCTGTTTAGTTCTGACAGGCTTTATACAGTGTTGCTTTCTGTTGTTTTATTTTTTACACAATTGGTGCCACATAACTTGTAGGTAATGATTTAAATTAGTTTTCGGAAATATAAAAGTGTATTGGATTTGTCTGGGATAGAATTAATTTGCTTCATAGTAGCTTGTATGGGTGGATTTGTGATGAAAACAGTGTTGATAATACAGGAATGCTTCAGCTTTTGCTGAGCAGTACTTATATGGTGTTGGAGACTTTTCTGCTTCTCACACCACCCCAGCAGTGAGTAGGCTGGGGGTGCACAAGAAGTTGAGAGGGGACACAGCTGGGACAGCTGACCCCAACTGATGAAAGGGATATCCCATACCATATGACATCATGCTCAGCATATAAAGCTGGGGAAAGAAGGAGGAAGCAGAGGACATTCGGAGTTACGCTGTTTGCCTTCCCAAGTAACCATTACTCATGAAGAAGACAGTGACAAGTGGTGTCCCTCAAGGATCTGTACTGGGACTAGTGCTATCTTCATTGATGATATTGACAGTGGGATTGAGGGCACCCTCAGCAAGTTCGCTGATAATACCAAGCTGGGTGGTGAGGTTAATGTGCCAGAGGGAAGGGATGCCATCCAGAGGAACCTGGACAAGCTGGAGAAGTGGGCCCAGGTGAACCTCACCTGGGTCAGGACAATCCTCATTACCGATACAGGCTGGGAGATGATGTGCTGGAAAGCAGCCCTGAGGAAAAGGACTTGTGGGTACTAGGAGATGAGATGAGATGAGATGAGATGCTGGACATGAGCCACCAATGTGCATCTGC